>NC_139714.1:31135547-31180547 GCF_964188405.1 Protomyctophum parallelum
ACACACACACACACACACACACACACACACACACACACAGGTGAAACGGCACAGTGTGTTAAAAGTTCATCAGGAGCAGTGGTGGAACTGGAAAGTAGGCCTAACTATACTTTTTGGGGTTTTTAGTTAAATAACATAAATTAACCACTAGTCTACACTTCAGCTTTCTCTTCTAAAGATTTGTATAGGCATTTTGAAAACTTGAAATGAGTAGCCTATACTTTTACTTTTGGTAAATACAGAGTATTTCTACATTGTGGTAGGCTATTGATACTTTTAATAAAACAATGTGAGTAGCCTACCTCTTCCGTCACTAATTAGATGAGGAGTAGGCCTAGGCTACACTATATGAGTATAGGCTTACAGCAGGCCAAGGAACATATCTAATCCTAGATCACTCAGTGACAGTGACCCTGTATAACATGCAATGTGACATATCTGTTTACAAAATGCTGACCCCCTCCAACTGTATATACTTTCCCCATTTTCAACAGTTTTTATTGTATTTTGACACTTGCTTTGGCAATGTAATAAGTTTTCTCATGCCAACAAAGCTCCTTTGAATCGATTTGAAAGTAAAGTTGGGGACAAAATTGGTGTGTGTGTGTGTGTGTGTGTGTGTGTGTGTGTGTGTGTGTGTGTGTGTGTGTGTGTGTGTGTGTGTGTGAAGGGTTAAGGCCTCATACTGAAGTGAATTCTGAAGAAGTTGGTTTCCAAGGGAAACTGTTCGCAGCGCTCCAGCTGAGGCGGACCAAACCATTATGTGCGGCACACCGCGGGGTCCGCCATCTACACCCACGGCCCTCTTAACTGCACCCTAGTTTGATAAATCCACCGAAACGGGGGAAACATATTCACAACGTGGCTTTGACGCTGCAAATGACCAAATGTTACGATTGCACTAGCGCTTTTTGGAGAGAAAACGAACAACGGTCGCTACGTTGACCCCCGCCGACGCGCAGTGGTTCGAACCCTGCCAAGTCGGTTTGAAAAGAGCAGACAAAGGCTGCGAGACTCCAAACCCTAAACCTCGCTCTCGTTTTCATCCGATAGAGAGAGAGAGAGAGAGAGAGAGAGAGGGGAAAAGGAGAGGGAGCTGGATTCGGATTTGCACCGTTTGCCCCGTCTGATTGGAAAAGGCGCACACGACGCTATTATTACATGCTATCATTGTTGTTATTATTTATGTGGAGAATGGACGAGCGCCTGGACCCCCTTCAGGACGAGGAGTTTTTTGTGGAGAGAAGACAAGGGGCCGTCGTCTGAAAGAGAGAGAAAGAGAGAGAGAGAGAGAAAGAAGGAGAGAGAGAGAGAGAGAGAGAGAGAGGAGGTAGGAGGACCAACGCTTCCTTCCCCTTCCTTCCTTCGTCCCTCTCCTCCCCCGCTTTCTCTCTCTCTCTCCCTCTCTCTCTCTCTCTCTCTCCCACTGTCCACACTCCTCTGTGCGTTTTTGGTGGAGACTGGAGAGAGACCGAGGGACTGGGAAAGAAACGAACAGGGGTTCTTTTCTTTTTGGGGAGGAGGTGGGAGTGGGGGGGCTCTGTTCTTTCCCTCTTTTTGAGTCTGAATCCTACTGCGCAATCAGGCCGGATCACGTGGGTTTGTAAGAGTTGGATCGATCCCTCACAGTTAAGAGATGTGAGAAATACCTAATACTAGGGAGGAAGAAACGGAAACGGGATAAAAATACTGTTTGTTTGGCCTGCTGTGGATAAACTGGACTGCTGTTACTTTTCTTTTCAAACAGGAGGGGGTTTATACCTCATCTTTTGGGGTCCCCCCCCATTTCCCGTGGCGTGCGTACAGGCTCCATCCCTTGCTTATATGCCTGGGTTTTAAAGGACAATGGAGACGCACATCTTGTGCCTCTTCCCGGAGATTCTGGCCATGGTTTTCAGCTATCTGGACGTGCGGGACAAAGGTCGCGTGGCCCAGGTGTGCGCGGCGTGGCGGGACGCCTCGTATCACAAGTCGGTGTGGCGGGGGGTCGAGGCCAAGCTCCACCTCCGGCGCTCCAACCCCTCTCTGTTCCCCAGCCTGCAGGCCCGGGGCATCCGGCGGCTCCAGATCCTGTCCCTGCGTCGCAGCCTCAGCTACGTCATCCAGGGGATGCCCGACATGGAGTCCCTCAACCTGTCCGGCTGCTACAACCTGACGGACAACGGCCTGGGCCACGCGTTCGTCCAGGACATCCCGTCCCTGCGGGCGCTCAACCTCAGCCTGTGCAAGCAGATCACCGACTCCAGCCTGGGGCGCATCGCCCAGTACCTGAAGAACCTGGAGGTCCTGGAGCTGGGCGGCTGCAGCAACATCACCAACACGGGCCTGCTGCTGATCGCCTGGGGCCTCCACGGCCTCAAGAGCCTCAACCTGCGCTCCTGCCGCCACGTGTCGGACGTGGGGATCGGACACCTGTCGGGGATGACCCGCAGCGCGGCCGAGGGCTGCCTGAACCTGGAGCAGCTGACCCTGCAGGACTGCCAGAAGCTCACCGACCTGTCCCTCAAGCACATCAGCAGGGGCCTGGGACGCCTCCACGTGCTCAACCTGAGCTTCTGCGGAGGCATCTCCGACGCGGGGATGATCCACCTGTCACACATGACGTCCCTCCGCAGCCTCAACCTGCGCTCCTGTGACAACATCAGCGACACGGGCGCCATGCACCTCGCCATGGGCACGCTGCGGCTGTCCGGGCTCGACGTGTCGTTCTGCGACAAGATCGGCGACCAGACGCTGGCCTACATCGCCCAGGGCCTCTACAAGCTCAAGTCGCTGTCACTGTGCTCGTGTCACATCTCCGACGACGGCATCAACCGCATGGTGCGGCAGATGCACGAGCTGCGGACCCTCAACATCGGACAGTGCGTCCGCATCACGGACAAGGGCCTGGAGCTCATCGCCGACCACCTGACCCAGCTGGCGGGCATCGACCTGTACGGATGTACCAAAATAACAAAGAGGGGCCTCGAGCGCATCACACAGCTCCCCTGTCTTAAAGTGCTCAACCTGGGTCTGTGGCAGATGACAGAGAGCAGTGAGAAGGTCAGGTGATGAAGAAGAGGTCAGGGCAGGGGGTTTGTGGAGGGGGACAGAACACAGAGGGAGAGGAAGGAGAGGATGAGGACAGAGAGGAGGAGAGAAGTGGGGCTTTTTGAGTGGGCGCCGGGGATGTTTATTTTATTTTATATATTTAAAAACAAAAAGAGAGTAAACATGTTTGTTTGTTGGTGAGTTAACCACTTTAATCCTGGCATCCCTATTTTTGGCATGTCATAAACTAAATTAAAAAAGTGGCAGATCTACAAGGTCACAATGCCACGTGTTGTGAGCTTTTAGATCGGCTATTTATTTTTAAAATCTTTGAATAGGGGATTAAGTGGTTAAGAGCCCCTGCAGCCATCATTGAGGTTTGGCTTCACCAAACTATTATATCACTATAAGATAGACAATAGACATTACATGTTACTTTATGGTGAAATTTAACACTGTTTGTTTTCGATTATTTGTGTACAATGGTCAAAGACATGGAACACAGTCATATGTGGCCATGTTCTCCTTTTAACAGATGTGTCTGATCACCTGGTTTTAATTTTGTATCTGTTTTATTAATTTGTTGTACGATAACACATCATTATGCTGACTTTTAGTTTTTGACATTTACAGTAAAATACTCACTCAGTGGTGGATTTACCTCTGAGAATGTACAAATGGAGCCAAATGCATGGTCAATTTGTTTACACTCCTAGAGTTAAATAAACAGAGGATTTTACTGTATGCCAATGGGAACATGTCACCCAGTGACTGAGCGGGAATGACAAATAGACGACAAATAGATCTGGAGACAAATGGAAAGTTTTAAATATATTGCTTAAATTGTGACACTGTATCTGTTTTGGCAACATTGCTTTGGTTTGTTTTCTGTGTTGTTAATGAAGCACATTTTAATTATATTGGATTCATAGTCACAGTACAGAGACAAACAGGAAAATGAAATGTTTTCCCCGTCTCTCTGTCATTCTCTTCCTCCATCTGTCACTTTTCCTGAGGCTAGCTAGAGAATGGAAACAAGGCTACAAAGCTTAGCTAACTATCATTGTTAATTCCCTCTCTGAAATCCTGTGCGAGGGAGAGAGAGGAAGAGGAGTTTCACAAGGAAATGGAAAGAGTTTTTTATTTTGTTTCTAATAAACTAGGAGGAACCATGTTGAATCATGGATGCTACTTCTTTTCACTTAATTTTAAACATATCTTTCTGTTTCTGTCATATCGATGGGTGTAGGGATGGGTTCTGCTTCTATTGGGTCAGTGCGCGTTTGATTTGAACAAATACTTTGTTGAAAAGACAGTTTGTGTGTGTGTGTGTGTGTGTGTGTGTGTGTGTGTGTGTGTGTGTGTGTGTGTTAATGAGGTATCGTGCTTCAAATTGAAGTGATCTTTATACAGGTGTGCTCTTTATAGATTGATTGATCAAATGGAGGTTGTTTGACATGTTTTATGGACTACCTGCACCCTTTCAGAAAGACAGATGATATCAGTCTCTTTCCTCTCTGCCTGTCTGTCTGAAAATAACGCCCTCCATCTAGACATACTGGAAATAACACTTGAGTTCATTATCTCCTTGAGTTCCTCTTCGAAATCAAATGACCTGCTAAAAATGAAATCACATGTGATCTGCTGTTTGCTGTATTATGACTTTGTATGAAGAAAAAAAAAAAAAAAAGGAGAAGAAAATGCAGAATCCCAAAATTAAACGTTTTATATTCTTACGGTTTAAATAAAAATAAAAAACAATTAAAGATATTTATGTAATGAACATCAGCGCTTGTTGACTGCTTTTGTTTGCACATGGTTCTGTGGGTTTGGGCATTTGACTGATGACTTTGGGTCAGGGGTTAAAAATAGAAACTTACTGTTACCACATTCTTTCCTGTTTTTTGGAGAGTTCTAGACCAGGGGTTCCCAACCTTTCTATTACCATGGACCGGGCTGACAGTTCATAAAAGGCATGTTTGGCCTCAAGTAGCCTACCCGCTGCTATATTATCACAACATAATGTTATATCATTGTCATTGACCATGTTATTTATCCTGGTGACGCACGATTATAGATTCACGGTCGGGGAAAAGTTGGGATTCCCTTCTCGCGTGCCAGTGGGACATGTCCCGCGTACCAGCACAGGCACAAACACCAGTGGTTGGGAACTTCTGTTCTAAAAAGACCACTGATCAATATTTTGTATCCATACTTGGTCAAGTATGGAGTACAAGTAAGTACTAAGTAAGTCATCAAGTAAACTTTTAACTTCGTGAATATTAAATACATGATATGAACTTAAAACGTAATTTTATTTAACCTAACTTTATTTAACTGCTGGTATAGAGGGAAATTATTATTAAAGAAAAGTGTATTTGTTACATCAAACACAGGACAAAGTTACATACCATTATGCCCTTAATGTATTTCAGAGATAATGCCAACATGTTTCAACCGGACTCTCTCTCTGCCCTGATGAAGACCAACCAGTCCAGTGCATGTTTTTTTAATCTCTGTAATACAATGAAGTTCTTTCAATTTTACATCCTCTCTGTAGTTTTTTCTTCTTTCTTATTATTCCTGTTGATCCTAGAGGAGCATCATTCATTCAAATCTCAGTTGAGCACCTAGTTGGGTTCTTAGTTTTTCCTCAACTTTTTTGATTACCGTAATTTCCGGACTATAAGCCGCGGCTTTTTACCCATGATTTGAACCCTGCGGCTTATACAACGGTGCGGCTAATCTATGGATTTTTACAGCTAACGCAGAACCATTTCAGGCTCTGAGCTAACGTAGCTGCGGCTTATAGTCCGGTGCGGCTTATAGTCCGGTGCGGCTTGTATACGGTATTTTCCCTAAATTTGGCTGGTGCGGCTTATATTCAGGTGCGGCTTATATTCCAGAAATTACGGTAATTCAATAATTGTGTGTATTTTCTGATAAAATAATGTAATGGATGTGAATTCTAATGGATGTTTTGATACTGACTAAATCGTTTAGTGTGATTAGATAAACCCCAGCATCCAACGTTGGCAGAAAATAGCAGATCTACAAGCTTGCCAATGTGTCGCATGTATTATTACTCATTAAAGGCATAGTTCACAATTTAAGGGGAAACTAGGTTCTTAACAACAATGCACCAGATGTATTAACAACTATATGTTACTGTCAAATGAACTGACAAATAAACTCTGTCTCAGTTCAAAGGGGCTTTATTGGCATGGGAAACATGTGTTTACATTGACAAAGCAAGTGTCGATCAGTCAAATGGTTCTCGAGACGCGCGAAGGGCTGTCTGTGTCCCTTTTAAGTAGGCTACATATTATGGAGATCTCTGTATCTGTCTGTGTGTGTGTCCCTTTATGATAATATCTGTCTCTCAATTTTATACCCATATATGGAGATCCCAACTGTCGATCTGACCATACTGTATTTGGGCAAGTTTGATGTTGATTATCCGGACAGTTCTCAATATGCACGAAGGACTCACGCATGCAGAGATTCTGCTCATTCATAGATCTATTATAGGGCTGAAGTGGTTAATTCATAATGTCTTTGTGTACTACGTTCTTGTGCAGGGGACAATCGCTGTGTACTCTAGAGTCTCTGTGTAATGAGGCTCTGTCTCTATCAGAAATACCAACAAACATCCATCATTAACGGTGGCTTTGCTTTCTAACACAGAACCAAACAAAGCCACACCTGTGTGTGCTATGAGAGACATGACATCTAAAAAATACAACCTTACAATCTAGTGTAACGTTAGCAGTACTGTTGATGGTAGATTCTTTACATGTACAATAGCCTATACATTTATTTATTTCACAAAACACTAAATGGACTGACGTAGCAGACCGCAGTCACAGAAGCTCCATTCAATCTCTCCCTCTCTCTCTCTGTCTCTCCTATTTCTAACACATGCACGCACGCAGCCACGCACGCACGCACGCATGCACACAAACACACACACACACACACACACACACACACACAGTTTATTTAGACCTCCAGGCCTGTTCATTAAGGGTTGTTGATTTAAATATGTTGTTGTCCCTTTAAGTTCAGGACTGACATAGCTAAATAATAGCTTTGTAATCTCCATTGAAAATACTGGGTTGTGTTTGTGCCATCAGAAATATTAAAAAAGTGTGCTCCTTGGTGCAGGCCTCTGCCATGCCGGGTTCATATTCAGAAAAAGCTGGAGATTAGCTTCTCACAGACCCTCACACAGACACGTGGATGGACACACGGCCGCAAAAACATTGAGAAGCAGGGAGTAGTTTGAGGCAGAAAGGTGCACCGACCTTAAGACGTCACACCTTTTACACAGTCGATTCAGCTCTGTGACTCCACTGCCGTCCCAATGGCGGCACGAAAATGCCCCCCAGTCCGTGTCTCTTTAAGGTGGTTCTTCACCGAACTACTTCAGACTACAACAGACTGGCAGTCCGACGTCGGAAGGATGTCAGATTTTCACGTGTCCAAAAGTTCTGGTCACCATCATCACCACACCGCACAAACTGAAAAGTTCTGGTCACCACCACACCGCACAAACTGAAAAGTTCTGGTCAGCACACCGCACAAACTATTGCAAACTGTCGGCCGACGACACATTGTTGTGTGCATAAGCGGCAGAAGAAATCAGATCAAATAACTCTCCACATCAGGAGGTGGCATTAGTCCTCAGCACCGGTCTGTAGGAGCCTGCAGTCCTCAGCTTGGACCGATTCAGACCGATTCAGCTTTATGCTTTAGCTATTTAAAAATAGCAGATCTACAAGCTCGTATCGCGCCACCGAGTAGCGCGATACGAGCTTGTAGGTCTGCTATTTTTTGAAAAATCGAAGAGCGACGGACATTTTTTAGAATCTGATCTCAGGTCAGAATGGGTTCATCAGACCAGTGTGTGTCCGGCGGAAACCTCGTATGAATCTGATCTCAGGTCAGAATGGGTTAACCACCCCTCTCCACCCTCTTCACCACCCTGCGGCTACCAGTGGGCAGTGCGTGCTACCAGTGGGCAGTAGGTGTCGGTAGCCTCTAGCCGACTGAGCATGTTTGGTCGGCTTCCCTACAACTTACGACCTGACACGACAGGGTCCACACCGCCCATTCAGCCCAACAGGGTCCACACAGCCCATTCGACAAGCAACAGGCGCTTTGCGACGCCTACCGCCGCCTACATCAGTGCGGTGGAGAGCTATACCTATATAGATGCAACAGCGATGCGGAATGATGGCGCAACATTCCTGCCTTGAACAGGCTGTATAAAATGAGCTCCTACTGTATCTCTTTCACCTTCTTTCTCTGAGGTGTCACCGAGGTCCCTTTGATGTTCTGAAGCCCTAGGGATGTGTGTGTGTGTGTGTGTGTGTGTGTGTGTGAGGAAGAGAGAGAGAGAAAGAGAGGGAGATAGAAGGGGAAAAGAGGAAATAGGGATTGAGATTGAAAGATAACGCTGAGGAATAAAGAGCAGACAAAAGGCAGAAGAGATGGATGAGAGCTAGAATTACAAAAATAGAAAGAGACAGTGTGTGTGTGTGACTGTGTGTGTGTGTGTGTGTGTGTGTGTGTGTGTGCGTGTGTGTGCGTGTGTGTGTGTATGAGAAAGAGCGTAAGACAGAGAGAGAGAGAGAGAGGGAGAGAGAATGAAAGAAAGGAATCTGTGAGTCACTGTTTGACTGTAAGCTGTTAAAATTCAGCTAGACATGTTAAAGCGTGCACACACACACACACACACAATCCACTAATTGGTCTTGAAGTAATATATAAAACACATGAATGTAGAGAATGAAAGAGCGTATGTGTGCAGAGGCAGCTTGTATGTTTTGCACATGGCACAAGACACAAACATAATTATGCACACAATATAAATGCACAGTAAATACACATTATAGGGTGCAACAGATAATCAAACTAATCGATTCAACTGATTATAAAACTGATTATTAAAATTAAATATGTAATGATTAATAACCGTAATCAAAACCTTAAGCAAAACCATTCAAAAATATTGAACATCAGTGATCAGGCGATATTTGCCCAGCGACTAATTTCACAATTTTGCATGACACTGTTGGAAGAAGTATGAAATAACACTTGTTGATTTGTTGATATATAATTAATAAAAGTAATCAATAGAATACTAAGAAAATAATCGATACTTTGCAGCCCTACTATCAAACACCTCACAATTTGCTATGACCAATGACCATCCATTGTAAGGGAGAACCTGCACGATTGTAACGTTTTGCACTATTCACTCTTTTACTCAGCGATATGTAATATTTTCACTATTCACTCTTTTACTCAGCGATATGTAATATTTTTACTCTTTTACTCAGCGATGTGTAATATCTTTGGGCAAAGGACCTACACTTGTCTGCTACCATAAACCACTTCAAGTCTTTCAATTGATGAAACAGGTCGGGAGTTATTAAACCGAAAGTGGACGCTGTTCCAGTGTTACATTCGTTGCGCATATGGAAGTAATTGTAACGGCATGCCCCATAAATGTAACAATGCTAAAAAACACCATTAAACATATCGTTTTCAGCTTAAATCAATTAGAATAAGAAAATGTATCAAACATAATGGAATTATGTGCGTGCGTGCGTGCGCGTGTGTGTGTGTGTGCATGCGTGTGTGCGCGATCTGTTAATATTGATCCTTCCAGACAGACCTAACCCTAACACACACAGTCACGCACACACACACACACACACACACACACACACACACACACACACACACACACACACAAAGTTCCAGGAACTACAGCGTTCTTGACCTGGTTCCTGTAGTGAGGAACTACAGCGTTCTTGACCTGGTTCCTGTAGTGAGGTCATGTGGAACTACAGCGTTCTTGACCTGGTTCCTGTAGTGAGGTCATGTGGAACTACAGCGTTCTTGACCTGGTTCCTGTAGTGAGGAACTACAGCGTTCTTGACCTGGTTCGGTTCCTGTAGTGAGGTCATGTGGAACTACAGCGTTCTTGACCTGCTTCCTGTAGTGAGGTCATGTGGAACTACAGCGTTCTTGACCTGGTTCCTGTAGTGAGGTCATGTGGAACTACAGCGTTCTTGACCTGGTTCCTGTAGTGAGGTCATGTTTGCATTTCAGCCTCACCCCTAAAGTGGTGAAGCTTTAGAGCCATCAAACATTTCAGCTCAAGACCATAAAGATTAATTTGGTCTATCCCTGCCCCTCTCTAAAATCTAAATACATTCATGGAATTTCTTAATGTTTTTGTTAAACAATTCATTTTAATAAAATGAATTGTTTAATTTGATTTAAAAAACAGTTGCGTGACCTTAATGGAACTATTAATAAAGTATTCAATCAATCAAAAAAGCCACAAATGGGTCTCTAAACCATTGCTTAGACCAGGCATTCATGAAGTGAGGATCAAGCGTGATGGGTAGGCTTAATCAGGTGGCATTTCAGCATGTAAGAAAAAACACTGCTACGACACATGGAACACCTCAAAGTCAGTGGCGTGCACAGATAGACACTTTTTGGCAATTTTGCTCTTGAAAAAAAAAAAAAAAGAAAAAAAAAAGTTTTTTTTTTCTTCTTAATGTGTAGTGTGTGGACCATGCGGTGACATTGATCAAATCTTTATAAAAAAACGCTTCTACTATATTATTTAGGCCCCCACAATCTAAAGCTATGTTTCTACGTCAGTGGTTCTTCGATTAAAGAAAAATAACAGACCTACAAGCTCGTAGCGCGCCACTCGGTGGCGCGCTATGAGCTTGTAGATCTGCTATTTTTCAATAGCTAAAGCACCAAAATGGGTTCCCGACTTCCCGCCCCAAAATGCGCTGCACAAGGTGCCCTTTTTTTTCACTTGAGCACCTGCCCCTCTAAATGTCTGTGCACGCCACTGCTCAAAGTCATTATTTACTCTTTCTCAGCTCAACTGTGATATTGTATTCATCTGCAGTGCAATGTTCCTGCTATCACCTGGTCTAATGTGGCATAGACTGAGGGCACCGATCATTCACACCGCGGTCGGTTGTCAATTTCACGCCGCCATGTCCCCGTCTGTCCCCATCATCTCCCCCTGTCAGACATCTTTGAAATGTGTTTGTCAGCCTGTCCGTTTGAGGAGCGGCAGCGGTCTCAAACTATACTCTGGTCAGATTCTGAGAGTAGGCTGTCCCTTCCTGAGGTTCCTACTAGGGATGCACCGATCCGGCGTTTTGGCATTCGATACCGATTTCGATACATGGGGGTCCAGTATCTGCCGATACAGAGTACCGATCCGATACCCCCCACAAAGAAACGTAATAACCTATTAAGCTGTATGCCTCACTGTGTGGAGTCTGGGATCATTATTTTGTGTAAGGCAACATCAAGGCTTGACTTAAACATTACTTTCCCAACTTTGTAAAACAAAATGTAACAAACACAGATATAAATGCACTGAATTATTTATTAAATAACTGTGCAACAATTAGACCAGGTTAATGTGTGCGCAGGCTAGCCTGGCTGCATTCCACATGTTATACTGTCAATACTACACTGCTGTGTCACAGAGGAGGTAGAGTTGTTTTCATACTGTAATTACACATAATTATCGGATCGGATCGGATCGGATAATGGATCGGCCACCGATCCGATACCCCATCTAGAATTTTAGCCTGGATCGGCGCCGATCTCCGATACGAGTATCGGATCGGTGCATCCCTAGTTCCTACTGTACCCTTCAGGAACAGAATGACAGTGTCAGTGAAAACGAGCTCAACTGTGATATTGTATTCATCTGCAGTGCAATGTTCCTGCTATCACCTGGTCTAATGTGGCATAGACTGAGGGCACCGATCATTCACACCGCGGTCGGTTGTCAATTTCACGCCCAGTGCAGGAAGGCCATCAAACAAAAACAATGATTTTGAGGGAAATAATTAATCAGGGCCACCGTGGCCTCAATTATTATTATTCTGACCTGAGATCAGATTCATACGAGGTTTCCACTGGGACACACACTGGTCTGATTAACCCATTCTGACCTGAGATCAGATTCTAGAAATGGCAGTTGCTCTTAAATTTTTCAAAAATAGCAGACCTACAAGCTCGTATCGCGCCACTCGGTGGCGCGATATGAGCTTGTAGGTCTGCTATTTTTCAATAGCTAAAGCATAACATGATGCTGACACCAAAATGGGTGCCCGTTCAGAATGGGTTAAATCCCAACACATTCTTGCCTGTATCTGTATCCAGATATTATACGGTTCTTGCCTGCAGTGAGAATACTTTTTTCAATGTGCTATATACACAACTATCTGAATATAAATGACAATTCTGTCACATTTGTATATACTTCCATTTATATTCAAATTGTGCCGATTCGACTTCACATAACGTACACTAATAATACTATTGAATCTTATGTTGTTGTTGTTTGCCTTCACCTTCAATTTTTGGCTCATCATATTTTTGCCTTATATGATCTATTGAAGAGAAGACTTCCTCACACTCGACGTGCGTAGGCGACAAAGCAGCAAACGTGTAGGAGAAGGAGGGAGATCCGCAGCATATAAGAGTCAAGAAGCCGAAGCTTAGGCCTGATATTCATTGTTTTGGGTACAGCAGAATCTCTCTTATAGACGTATTATCGTCTGGTACAGTCTGATCCCGGTGTTCAAGGCCAAAGTGAGTAAACTACTTTACCTAGCCTATGTGTTTAACCCATTCTGACCCGAGATCAGATTCATACGAGGTTTCCACTGGACACACACTGGTCTGATTAACCCATTCTGACCTGAGATCAGATTCTAGAAATGTCAGTCGCTCTTCGATTTTTCAAAAATAGCAGACCTACAAGCTCGTATCGCGCCACTCGGTGGCGCGATATGAGCTTGTAGATTTGCTATTTTTCAATAGCTAAAGCACATGATGCCGACACCAAAATGGGTGCCCGGTCAGAATGGGTAAGACCACTTTTTTGGAGGTTTGGGTTGTTTTCCTACCTTATTATGGTCAAACTAGTCCAGTCCAGGAGTTAATTCGCTCCATTGTGCAGTTTTATAGAAAATAACTTTATACAAATACCAGCCCAATGAGCCCATTGACTTACATTGTAGCGGGGAAACAGCTCTCAAAGTCACTCTTTTAGCACATGAACGAACGCAACAAAAGCTGATTCTGACAGTTTATGACATCAGGAAAACTTTATTTTTAATAAAAAATGTCAACGTTGTCTTGTTTTGACTAATTTGTGTAGAAAGAAGATCTGGTAGGTATGCTTACGCCAACCGAATCACTTCTGTGTTCACGTGACGCGGTACTACGATCCGATTGGTCCAACTCTAACTGCAACAACCTGGAACAGCGCACTTCATCCTCCGTTCTAAAAGTATCGTAAACCTACAAACTTATGACTGCTTGCCGTGGGTGTCTGTGTCGGGTACTGCTCGACTGCAGATGGATTGGGTGCTCTCAGCGTACAACACAGCCAGCGTGCTTCCTTGTTTACAAATGAAACCGGAAACGGAAGACCGCATTGCAGCTTCAGTGTCTCTCCAAACAAAATAGTACCTTTATAAATATACGTTAAAACACGAAAATAAAACCGCATGAGTTTTCCTGATGTCATAAACTGTCAGAATCAGCTGTTGTTGCTTTCGTTCATGTTCTAAAAGAGTGACTTTGAGAGCTGTTTCCCCGCTACAATGTAAGTCATTGGGCTGGTATTTTTTTATAAAGTTTTCTATAAAACTGCACAATGGAGCGAAATAACTCCTGGACTGGACTAGTTTGACCATAATAAGGTAAGAAAACAACCCAAACCTCCAAAAAAGTGGTCTTACCCTTTAATCTACTTCTCCCCATAATATCATGACATTAAAACACAACCACCAATAGGCTACTTTGATGATTGTCAGTTGTCACCTCAAAATTACACCTATGCTCAAAGAAGTTCAACAACAACTCACATTAAATTGCAGTAAATCTCATCCTGCCAGTTTTTAGTTAATTTGTTTTGGTAAAATAGTCTGATAACAAGCAGGCCTACTACATAAGCTATACAAACTACAAACAAACTACAAGTAAATGCAATTAATTCATTTCTTATTTTCTTTGATATGTTTTTCTGGTGAGAGCAGGAGTGGACCTGGTGAGACGTAGGAGGAGCCCGGACAGGATTCAACTCACAGAGCCTAGTCCCTCCACATGCCAGAATTGTGCCTCCCAGTCCCGGCAGAGTAGTTCCGGAGTGGATCTAACAGATTGTGTGGCCCTGGTCTGATCGAGGGTAGCTACTGGGACGTAAGTCGGGAACTGGTCACCCGAGTGAGGGGTATGATGTTCGCCAGACCCGAAACCCCGATGACCTTGGGATACATCACTGAGGATACGTCCCTCCACGCGATGTATTTTCGTTCTGGGGAGGGTTGATGATATTGTGATGATTGTAATGTATTTCGAATGGGCCTTTTGTATCAAAGGCTCTCAGGAAGAAACCAAAAATACACAGGGAAGTGCATGCATGCGTGTGTGCTTCATAACTAGTAGCCCAACTAGCGTGCACTGTGGGGGTCATACCTGGGAGCTAACATGGGAAGCCTGACAGGCAGGCAAAGGGAGAAATGGGGAGAGACCGACATATAGACTGGCAGGGAGAAAAGGGGGGAGAGAGAGAGAGAGAGGCCCTCAGTAATTTGGTATTTCCTTCTTTGACTGAGGAGGACGAATGTTGCAATGCACACACACACACACACACACACACACACACACACACACAGCTTTAATGACCCTTACATCCGGCCTTCGACCAGAAAGAGGGAGAGAGTGTGTGTGTGTGTGTGTGTGTGTGTGTGTGTGTGTGTGTGCGTGCGTGCGTGCGTGCGTGCGTGCGCTGCAGTGAGGAATGCTGACTTTAGATTTAGATAGAAGTTAATTACCAGACAGACAAACAGATGGACAGAGAAAAGTTTGAAGTTGACCAGGGATCAAAGGTGAGAGGTCACGACCCTCTTACACACCAACATGTACACACGCACGCGCATGCACGCACGAGTGCACGTACGCACGCACGCACGCATCACATAGTTCAAAGAAAGGTCAGACTTGTAGACTGTACTGCCTGGAGAGAGAGAGTAAGTAAATAGTACATTTTAGTTACGAAGCCATTTGAAGAATTACTGATGTTGACCAAAGACACACATATTATGGGATATGGAATATCAATGTCAAAAGTAGAAAAAGTGCCCCTCTGGGCACAGGTCTCCACCAGGCCAGGTCAGGCTGTGGCCTCCTGGTTGGTGGCGCTATAGCCTCGATACCCAGGCTTTCATTTCGTCTGCGCGAAAGATGAAAGCCTGGAAAAAGCCGTGGGCTGAACCAGTCTAAAAGTGGGAGTCAACCCTTCCGGGTGGGCGTCGCTCTAAATGATGTGACGTAGCGCTGCACTAGGGGGGAGAGGAGGGGCCGGGGGTGACGGACAGATCGATGAGATCCAATCAGGGTGCGCGCATTTCTGAGGCGCGACCCGCCCCTCTAGACCAGAAATGTCTCTGCTTAGGTCAGGCTAGTGGCGCTATAACAGGCCAATGTGAAAAGGGTGGGAAATATTCCTCAGCCTAGTAGGAAAGTGCATGAAAGATTTCATTTGCACGCTGTGTTCATGATTTGAGGCTTTTTGTTCAAAACGGGCCAATCCTGCAAACTTTGAAAGGTTAGCCAATTAGGATGGAATATGAAATATCTGACAGATCTGTCTTAACCACATGACTATAGAGATACTGTGTAACGATATGCAGGATTTTTGAGACAAAATCTGGAGGAGTAATATAAAAAAATGTGTTTTACAAAAGTCGGCCTGCTGGTGGCGCTAAAAAAAGGCAGGTCAAAGGTTTGTCCTTGGCCTCTACTAGGGAGTGTGCATGCAACGTTTCACGCAGATCAGTGCAGTTATAGGTAAAAATGGTGAAAAGCTGCCTCATGGTGGCGCTATAACAGGCCGTTCTGGACAATTTGGGGCAGAGGTTCATCGTTGGCATCCAGGGAGTGTGTGTGCAAAGTCTGGCATCGACTGGGTTTTAACGGTGCCGGAGATTAGCTGGTAACTCCGTACGGACACACGGACGGACGGAGTGCAAAACAAACTCTCCCCATTCCTTTGGCTGGTGGAGACAACAAAGGACAGTACATACAGTAACACACACGGACATACAGAGTCAGGACATGCTGGCCAGCCATACACCTGAATCTATAACAGATCTACAAGCTCACAACACGTGATTGATTTATTGCTTGATTGATTGAATACTCTGACAACTCTGTTAAGAGTTTGCAGATTGTACAGAGGTACTGTTAACAGAGATTGTTAAAAGGATAACACAGAAAGCCCTGCGGTGGGGAGACGTACATACAGACAGGTATGAGACGTGATGCATTTAAAGGAGAATTCCATACTAAAAGGCTTTCTTACCTTTCTTTGTAGTTGTTACGTCCCCACCAAAGAGGTCCAGGTGTTATTTTGTGCAAAAGCTCCTTATTGGCTATTTCCCCTACCATAAGCCCTCAATGAATTGCATTGAATTGAATGGGAATTGAATGGGGCTATGGGGTGTTGTGCTAATTCGCTTATTTCCATCGCTCAAAATTATAATATATATCTTTGTATATATCCTCTCTTCATAATGTAAATAATATCCCAAGCGGCACACTTTACTACTTATTTCGATGGAAATAAGCAAACTAGCATAACACCCCATAGCCCCATTCAATTCCCATTCAATGCAATGCAATTCATTGAGGGTTTATGGTAGGGAAAATAGCCAATAAGGAGTTTTTGCACAAAAAAACACCTGGACCTCTTTGGTGGGGACGTAACAACTACAAAGAAAGGTAAGAACTAAGAAAGCATTCTAGCATGGAATTCTCCTTTAAGGGCAAGAAAAGCGAAATATTCATTTTTAAAGGCCAAAGAAGTTGTCTGGAACTCCAAGGCCATCCTCTCGGATTAGTGTATGTATCTGGTTGTACCGCATCATCTGTTCGGGACGGGCTTCAGACGTCCCTCCTCAGGAAACTTGGCTTCATATCTTGATTTCTTTTGCTTTTCAATGGGAACAGAGAGACAAAAACTAAAAAACTAAACGCCCATTGAAAAGCGTTGCCAGAACCCGCCCGCACGTAGGCAGAATGGGTTCAGTGTGACTGCACCCAACCCAGACCGGTGTAAAACATTTGACTTTAAGTAAAAGTACAAAATGATTGGCATCAAAATATACTTATATAACAATCACACTTACAGTAACAAAGTAAAAGTACTAAACATAAAAAAAAAATTCAAACATTATTATTATTATTAGGCCTATTAGATTGTCTTTAAATGTTTTTGTGGCTTTCGCCTTTATTTTATATTTTTTATGGAGGGATAGACAGTAGGCATTATTATTATTATTATATTGTAATTTATCTGTGGATTAAATAACTCAAGAAGGGATATGGGATATGTCATGAATTTGTGGGATATGATCAGTAGGCCACCTTGAAGAGACAATTTCGTTTGGGTGATTGGGTCAAAGGGGCCAAGGTCACGATCAAGCTCAAGGTCAGAATGACAATGTGTATTATGTTAACAGTATGGACTTTACAGAGTAGACTGGGGCCCGAGATATTTAAAAAATAAACAATATATGAAATGGGGATCCGTGGCCTGGTGCATATCAAACTGGGGGTCGTTGAAATTCAAAATGTTGAGAATCACATGGTCCGTACGTCCTCCACAGTCCCCCTCAAAACGATAGAAGGGATCGAAATCTGTGTATCTGAGATGCAGAACGAGAGATGTGGGTGTGAGCAGGGTTGAGTAATTAGCCACTATAGGTATGTCTTCATTACTTAGTTATGACTATTATAGATATTAGTCTTTGTTAGTTATCTTTCTCTTCTTCCCTTGTCGTTTCTCCTATCTTCCTGTATGCAGAACGCTGCTTCATCCCTCCCTCCCTCCTCTTCCTCTGTCCTCCATCCATCTCTTTCCATCTTTCCATCCTCACTCAGCTCTCTCTCTCTCTCTCTCTCTCTCTCTCTCTCTCTCTCTCTCTCTCTCTCCCCCCCTCTCTCTCCCTTTCTTTATAGTCCAACCATAAATCAACCTGTCATTCTCCGTCATGCTCACTGCATCTCACTGAGACACACACATACCACACACGCACAGTCACTCTCACACGCACGCACGCACACGCGTGCACAGAGCCTCCTGCGTTTCCAACACCACTCTCTTTTCTTCCGTCATTCCTCCCCTTCTCTCCTTCCTTCCTTCGTGTCCTACTCACCTTTCCTTCCCTGTACTTTTCCTTCTTTGCATTTACTGGAACTGCTCCTGCTCGCACGCGCACACACACACACACACACACACACACACACACACACACACACACACACACACACACACACACACACACACACACACACACACACACACACACACACACACACACACACACACACACACACACACACACACACACACACACACACACACACACACACACACACACACACACAGTCTCCAGAGAGGTGTCTCGCTGACCTCTCTTCTCTCTCTCTCTCTCTCTCTCTCCTACGGATTCCTACCCTCCTCTCCTCCAGGCTGTGTCTTGGATTTGCTACCCAGATCAGGCAGCCTCTCCCTGGGCACGATGCCCAAGGAGTGGGCAAGACACAGAGAGAGAGAGAGAGAGATTCACACGAGTGGCTCAAATGTCTCCTTTAGGTGCTAGTCTCTCTCTCTCTCTCTCTCTCTCTCTCTCTCTCCTTCCCCACCTCTCTCTCTCCTGTTCTCTCCCTCTCCTCTCAACCACAGACTGTACTCTACTCAACTCATGGCAGAGCTTTCCCTTCCTCTCCCTTCTCTTTCTGCTGTGCTCAGTATTGTCTGTGTTGAGGTGCCCTCTGGCTGTGGCTGTTGGAACTGCACTGAGCTCAACAGCACAAACATGCATGCATGGCACATACAGTACTGTCATATCTAACTGTCTGTCTGTCTGTCTGTCTGTCTGTCTGTCCGTGTCTACGGTTGTAATCCACGTAACTCGAGAACCGTTTGCCCCGCCGACACCGTTGTCCAGAAACACCACAAAAGGCTCTGGTCAGGTTCTGCCAGTGGACCTAATGAGCCCAAGTCCCCTCACCTGTGCAATTTCCAGCCTCTGCCCTCAGCCAATTGATTGCCATGGCAACCCCACACCTTCCAATTGATTACTTAACCAGTCCATTCATTGTAACTTATTCTATGAGTAAGCAGACACTTGCGATTGATTATGGGCACAGTTCCTTGTAATGGTGACTCAACCAGGCAATCCGGTATGGTTTCCCTTGAGATTCTACCTCCCTTTTCTGTGGAAGTTCTTGACATCCGACTTCCCAGTAACTGACAACATCGATGCGTCATCATTTGTCACCAGATCATTTACTGCATTGTTTCTCAACTTTCTCTAACCCAATACAATAAATTCAAATACGAATCTTCACTTTCCTACATTACTAAATGCATGGTCAGGGACCACATGCAACACCTTCACGGACCACCAGTGGTCCACGGACCACCTGTTGAAAACCCATGGATTACATGAAACAGTCACCTGTGCGGCGTGCGCCCAGTCCCAATGTTTGTAAACAAATAATTGGTCTATTGGCAATTACCCCTAACTGTATGACCTTAATGCCAAATAAAACAACATTTCAGAATTCCAGGGAAAGTTCCTGTGGAAAGTCTCTCTCTCTCTCTCTCTCTCTCTCTCTCTCTCTCTCTCTCTCTCTCTCTCTCTCTCTCAATGACACCAAGTGGCCAGTAGGAGGAAGTGTTTCCTCTCCGCTGACAGTCTCTCTGCACACACAAATCAAAAGCTTTTGTGCCAAGGTGAGCTCTTGTTGCAACAAGCATGTGCTTCCACTATGAATGTGTGCAGTTGTGCACGTGTGTGTGTGTGTGTGTGTGTGTGTGTGTGTGTGTGTGTGTGTGCGTGTGCGTGCGTGCGTGCGTGCACCGACCACCCTAGTGAACAGCCTCTTTCAACCCACTGTGTTTTGATTGGCCGTCAAGAGAGAGGTGAAATTATTTACGATAGGACAACATAGCAGGTGGGGGGTGGGGGGGGTTGGACCAAGGAGTCAGGCCTAAACCTCACTGGTTGATCCAAGGTCACATGGGAGGTCTCAAACACCCTGTGAGACTGGTTAGTTAGATTCTGTAGCACTGTAAACACTCTTCAGTGTTCCAATCTGCAGATGGCATCCCCATGTTGGGTGTTAAAACCCATTCTGACCTGAGATCAGATTCATACGAGGTTTTCCACTGGACACACTGGTCTGATGAACCCATTCTGACCTGAGATCAGATTCTAACAAATGTCAGTCGTTCTTCGATTTAAAAAAAATAGCAGACCTACAAGCTCGTATCGCGCCACTCGGTGGCGCGATATGAGCTTGTAGATCTGCTATTTTTCAATAGCTAAAGCATAACATGATGCTGACACCAAAATGGGTGCCCGTTCAGAATGGGTTAAAGGCGCAAATGTTAAATAATGTACATTGCTGTTCAAATATAGGAAAAAAAAGCCTATCTACAAATTCATAACACACCGCATCGCGATGCATTCTGCACTTGTAGATCGGCTATATTTCCGCCGCACAACACTATGGTACAAGATGAAGATAGTATAAATAACTTTCTTATTAATTTGCAGCTGGAAATCTTTGTGTCATTAGTAGGGCGAGGGATGCTGGGCAACGCATTTCGGCACAGATTTAGTGCTATTTGAAGAAGAGCCCCCAGACAATACTGAGGTGCCGTTACCTGCAATAGTCCGGTCATTTATTCTCTCATTACTGCATTACTGTATTGCACTTCTGGCTAGACGACACACTTCCTTTCAGTGGCTACGTTTACATGAAGGGTGATCATTCCGAATAAATACTTCAGAATAAAATACATCTGATGTAATGTTTTTTGCCGCGAGTTTACATGGGAAATGGTCATTCCGAATGAGTGTTTATATGGAGAAGTGATAGAAGACATGATACATGTTAATTCACGTGAAACTACGCCATCTGTTGGACACATAAAATATAGGCAGTTCATTCATTGTGACTGTCTCAACATTACAAACATATTACAGACGAATAGACGATACTTTGAAATCCCATCATTTCATTCCGCAGTAGCTTTGAGGCTGCTGGTTGGATAGGGCGGGCAAATATGTTTACCGTCTTTTTTTCCCCCACCCGCTGCGGCTCCGCTTCTCCGCTGGGAAGGTGATCATCTCATTTTTATTTGTACTTTATTATCTACAGCACGGCCAGGGCACGCAACACACTGATTATTATTGTATCGGGTCACTCGTTATTTTTGAGAGAGAGAGAGAGAGACCGTTGAACACACACACACACACACACACATACACACAGATCAGGGTTATCGTCATCTGCTGCTGCTCCACGTTTTTTTGTGGATTTCGGATCTGAAAAAAGGAACGAAATAACGCGCTCTATGTGCAAACTCCTCGGCGCGCCTTGGATATGAGCGCCTTGGAGCATGCTCAGAAAGACCAGAATGAACTTACATCCGAATTAGTGTATACATGAGTCCAATTTTCTTTCAATCGCATTGAACATCGGAGTAATCCGGCCAGTGACATCGGGATGGTTTTTAGATCGCATCGAGCGTTTTCATTCGGATGTACGTTTTTGTAGGTGTTTACATAACAACGTTTAATAGGATTGAAATTCTATTCGGAATGAAAAGGGGATTTAACTGCTCATGTAAACGTAGCCACTGTCAAAGTATTTGTATACAATTTTCCTTTCCTTTAAAGGCTTTTGGTGCCTGCCCCGGGCCGCGGCCCCTAAAGCCTGTGCGCTAAGCTCGGCTTGTTTGGCAAAATGTAATTTCCATTATTGCGACCACATGTCGCATTTACTATGAAAACGCGCATTTCCCGTCAGTCCGTCCCTCTTGTTAGTCACCCGACGCCTCCATATATGGTCATGCCTCATGACATCACGTGACATCATCAGGGATCTCTATATATGGGCATGTATGTAGTTGCGACATCGCCAGGGGCCCTTCCTTATAAGGGAATGTCAATATATAATGGCACGCCTCCATATGGTCATGCCCCACCCGTTCCTTCCTGTTCTGACATTCCATATGTTGATCAGACCTCATCAAACCCTGTACACTCGAGACACGCTCCATATATGGCCAGTACAGAATTAATTAAATATGTTGATCTGACTACCCCCCCCCCCCCCATGCACTCGCCCAGGAGTCTGCCATCATCAGGTCGTCTTACTGGTATAGAATAAAATCGATTGATTCATTCATGGGTGGAAGCCATGGGTACTAGGGTGTTCTCTACCGCTACACTTGTGACTCCTACATGTTGATCTGCCTTATTCAGCAGCCTATAATACAACTAGGGATGGTGTGTTCCTCCACATGCTCTGCTGGTGAAGCTCCTCACTGTCAGCCTTGTCAGGTGATTCATGTGTATCGGAGGAGACACCATCCCCAAGACCAACAGTTGGGTTTGGCAGTGAAAGGGACTATGCAAACACTGGGAAGAAAAGAGGGGGGGGGGGGGGAACAAGAAATGTAGGAAGCACTTATTGACATTTCAGGGTATTTCCTTGTTGTGTTTGGTTTTGACTACAGCGTGCTGATACTTCTAGCCAACAAGTTGATGTTAGTCACTCCTCAGGCTCATCCTGTCACGATCAGAGTCAGAGGTGTGTAGGACCCAAGCGCAGGACAATGGCAGAGGATGAGGCAGACACAAGGCAGGTCGAGTGCACGGTGGTTTATTAACCAGAAACCAGGTACAGGAACAAAACACAGGAAACACGAGGAAACTAGGGATAACTAGGAGCAAGGAAAAACACTGGGACTAGGAAATATACAAGGAACCACGAGGAGCTAGAATACACTGACAACAATTTACGAACTGAAAACACAAGGGCATACTTATAGACATGGGATAACTAGACACAGGTGAACAAAACTCAAAATCAAGACAGGGATTGGCTGGGGGACTAAGAGGACACAGGTGGAAAACAAAGACTAATCACAACACAGGTTATAGACAAGGCAGGTACAGAACTACAGGGGAAGACAGGATGGCACAAAACAATACTACAAAATAAAAGGTACACAAGAAAACATAACATGTCACGGACCGTGACACATCCCCTCTAAGCAAATCTGGTCCCACCTTGTTTATACCAGAACCTGTTAAAGTTAATTTTGCCCTGCCAATTCTGGTGTGACCGCAACAACACTGAAGCACTGAACAGTGGAACACTGTTTCACTGACATGCTGAAGAGTGAAACTGGCACAGTAACAGTAGCTCCTCAATTAATAACTAATGCCAGGCAGCAATGGGATGCAGAGAATCTCTTATTCTCACACATAGCTAATTTAATTTAATTATTCATTATTAAACACATTTTATGCAAACTATTATATACTGTACAGAAGTAGTTGACTCTGTGTGTGTGTGTCCGTTTGTCGTAGTTTACTATAAAAACCTGCATTTCATGTCTGTCAGTCAGTCACGCCTCATGACAGTCAATCCGTCACACCTCGAGACACGCTCCATATAAGAAGATCACAACACTGACCTCATCAAACCCTGGATAGACATACATGGAGACGACTGGATCATCACCTAGATCTGCATGGAGCCGGCTAGCAACTCTACATCTGGCCTCACGGACACCATGTTGATCTGACCTCATCAAACCCTTAGATCTCCATATATGGAGCTGATCTGTTCTGACATTCCATATGTTGATCCTTCCCCACCCGTCCACCCTCATCGATGTCTCCCTTTTGACTGATACCTGTCCATTCAAACTCTAGACGGGCCCGCCCCAATGTCATTAGCGCAGCCACGCCCGGCAGCCGTCGAAAACTAGAGTTCTCAACAGGCCTGAAAATTGAGGCCCGGCCCTACCTGGGTCCTAACTGGGCCCTAACTGAAAAAAAGATGAAGAGAAAAAAGGGGTCCAAATATGGGTGTTCTCAGCCCTTTAGGGCGAGGTCGCTTCTCGCCTTCAGTGCTTCTTATACCGGTTCTACTTCTATGCCTTCCGTTATTAAGATTTTGTCTTATATCATATTTACTTGCGCAAGCAGAGCCCGCAAGTAATAGTTTTCGTCCGGTGCTTCGATGCGTATGTTGCCGTTTGATGTGTATGCGCCATGCCAGCGTATGACGTAATGACTACTTGTGCTTGATATGGCAGTGGTGTCAGATTACATACATGTATACATATAGGGGCATTACCTTTAATCCTCCCGACACTAAAACATATCGTCATTACGTCACCATCGAAAACCAATTACACCCTGGCATTGGGTCCTTTAACCCATTCTGGGCGGGCACCCATTTTTGTGTTAGCATCATGTCGTGCTTTAGCTATTTAGAAATAGCAGATCTACAAGCTCATATCGCGCCACCGAGTGGCGCGATACGAGCTTGTAGGTCTGCTATTTTTGAAAGAATCGAAGAACGACTGACATTTCTACAATCTGATCTCAGGTCAGAATGGGTTCATCAGACCAGTGTGTGTCCGGCGGAAACCTCGTAGGAATCTGATCTCAGGTCAGAATGTCATCATTGAGAGCTAGTTGTACCAGTTATACCCTGACGTCATTATGCTGCTACGATACAGACGCATCAAACGGGACATACGCAAAGTAACCAGAGTATACCGCTAATCAACTCACAAATTACATATACATAGAGGCATTTCCTTTAATCCATTCTGACCTGAGATCAGATTCATACGAGGTTTCCACTGGACACACGCTGGTCTGACGAACCCATTCTGACCTGAGATCATATTCTAAAAATGTCAGTCGTTCTTCGATTTTTTTCAAAAATAGCAGATCTACAAGCTCATATCGCGCCACCGAGTGGCGCGATATGAGCTTGTAGATCTGCTATTTTTCAATAGCTAAAGCATAACATGATGCCAACACCAAAATGGGTGCCCGCCCAGAATGGGTTAATCCACCCGACACTGATCGACATATACGTCACCATCGGAAGCCGTCACTCATCCGTATTAATCACAACATTTGTTTTCATCAGCTATCGATGATTTATTTTTCTTTGAGAAACTAAAAAGGGATCCGGGACACTCGATAGAACTGTATTTACTTTGCGCAAGCAGAGCGCGCAAGTAATAATTTCGCCCGGTCTGTGTGCACCGTGCCAGCCAACCCGCCACTTGATGCGTATGCAAATAAAACAGCAAATTTGTGCCTGGTTTGCTGGGACCAGGTTACATAAATGACCATATGTCGTACGTCATCATTTAGAGCTAGTCATAGAGTATACTATATACATAATCAGTCAAATAAAATAGCAAATTGTGCCTGATTGGCCCAGGCCGTAGCGTAACGGTCTGGGCACCGGACTGGTGATCCAGTCGCGGTGTGCCGCGGGTTCGACTCCCGGACCCGACACGGCCTTTACCGCATGTCATCCCCCCATCTCTCTCCCGTTTCCTGTCAGCCTACTTTCTATCCCTTAAAAAAAATCAATAAAGGCGTAAGCCGCAAAAATCTGTAGTTGGATTTGTATTTAATTGTTTAAAGCCTAATCTTGACATGAAGGTGACGTAAGACATACGTATACATATACATATACTATATAGAGTATGTAGTTGTAAGTTGATTAGCGGTATACTGTGGTTACTTTGCGCCAAAAACCGTGCCAGCCAACCCGCCACTTGATGCGTATGCAAATAAAACAGCAGATTTGTGCCTGGTTTGCTGGGACCAGAGTACAGGGTGTGTATATGTATGACTAGCTCTCAATGATGACGTAAGAAATATGGTCATTTGTGTAATCTGGTCCCAGCAAACCAGGCACAAATCTGCTGTTTTATTTGCATACGCATCAAGTGGCGGGTTGGCTGGCACGGTTTTTGGCGCAAAGTAACCACAGTATACCGCTAATCAACTTACAACTACATACTCTATATAGTATATGTATATGTATACGTATGTCTTACGTCACCTTCATGTCAAGATTAGGCTTTAAAGAATTAAATACAAATCCAACTACAGATTACGGAAGTATTTTAGATCATGTATATTTTAACAAATGTGAAAGTATTATTACAGAAATTGAAGTTAGAGACACCTATTACTCTGATCATGATTTAGTATTAATATCACTATATTCCAAGATGAAATACATTTAAAACAATTGACAATTTAGAATAAATAATAGAATAATTATACTGTATAACATATTTTAATTCAGTTTATATACTTTTTTTTTCATCACATATCAATGATTTATTTTTCTTTAAAAAACTAAAAAGGGATCCAGAATATATCTACATCGATAAAACTGTATTTCTTATATAGATAGAAACTTGAACCATACTTAATAATACTAGGTGTTTATATGCATAAAGTAGGTAGGTAGCAAATAGTTACACCTAATAATTAGACATTTCAAACGTTCCTTCACAGAGATACTGAGATTTGACAGTTTACAGCGGTCGAAAGTACTTGCGCGCTCTGCTTGCGCACTAGTTGGCCATTTATGGCCTATTTAGTGTGCAACAAGCAAGTATGCACTTGACAGAGTGCAGTTCTAGTTATTTTATAGAACTTTTACCATACTTCACAATACTACTTTGTTACCTCCAAAAACTAGGTACGTAGAAAATAGCTAAACCTAATAATTCAATATTTCGTTCTTTCATAGAGAAGCTGAGATTTGACAGTTTGTAGCGGTCGACAGTACTTGCGTGCTCTGCATGCGCACTGTGGCCTACTTGTGTGCAACAAGCAAGTAGACACTGGACAGAGTGCAGTTCAAGTAGACACTGGACAGAGTGCAGTTCAAGTAGACACTGGACAGAGTGCAGTTCAAGTCTATTCTACTCTCAGTAGACACTGGACAGAGTGCAGTTCTAGTCTATTCTACTCTCAGTAGACACTGGACAGAGTGCAGCTCTAGTCTATTCTACTCTCAAGTAGACACTGGACAGAGTGCAGCTCTAGTCTATTCTACTCTCAGTAGACACTGGACAGAGTGCAGCTCTAGTCTATTCTACTCTCAGTAGACACTGGACAGAGTGCAGCTCTAGTCTATTCTACTCTCAAGTAGACACTGGACAGAGTGCAGTTCTAGTCTGTTCTACTCTCAAGTAGACACTGGACAGAGTGCAGTTCTAGTCTATTCTACTCTCAAGTAGACACTGGACAGAGTGCAGTTCTAGTCTATTCTACTCTCAAGTAGACACTGGACAGAGTGCAGTTCTAGTCTGTTCTACTCTCAAGTAGACACTGGACAGAGTGCAGTTCTAGTCTATTCTACTCTCAGTAGACACTGGACAGAGTGCAGTTCTAGTCTGTTCTACTCTCAGTAGACACTGGACAGAGTGCAGTTCTAGTCTGTTCTACTCTCAAGTAGACACTGGACAGAGTGCAGTTCTAGTCTGTTCTACTCTCAGTAGACACTGGACAGAGTGCAGTTCTAGTCTATTCTACTCTCAAGTAGACACTGGACAGAGTGCAGTTCTAGTCTGTTCTACTCTCAAGTAGACACTGGACAGAGTGCAGTTCTAGTCTTTTCTACTCTCAGTAGACACTGGACAGAGTGCAGTTCTAGTCTGTTCTACTCTCAGTAGACACTGGACAGAGTGCAGTTCTAGTCTGTTCTACTCTCAAGTAGACACTGGACAGAGTGCAGTTCTAGTCTGTTCTACTCTCAAGTAGACACTGGACAGAGTGCAGTTCTAGTCTATTCTACTCTCAGTAGACACTGGACAGAGTGCAGTTCTAGTCTGTTCTACTCTCAGTAGACACTGGACAGAGTGCAGTTCTAGTCTATTCTACTCTCAGTAGACACTGGACAGAGTGCAGTTCTAGTCTATTCTACTCTCAGTAGACACTGGACAGAGTGCAGTTCTAGTCTTTTCTACTCTCAGTAGACACTGGACAGAGTGCAGTTCTAGTCTATTCTACTCTCAGTAGACACTGGACAGAGTGCAGTTCTAGTCTGTTCTACTCTCAGTAGACACTGGACAGAGTGCAGTTCTAGTCTGTTCTACTCTCAAGTAGACACTGGACAGAGTGCATTTCTAGTCTATTCTACTCTCAGTAGACACTGGACAGAGTGCAGTTCTAGTCTGTTCTACTCTCAGTAGACACTGGACAGAGTGCAGTTCTAGTCTATTCTACTCTCAGTAGACACTGGACAGAGTGCAGTTCTAGTCTATTCTACTCTCAGTAGACACTGGACAGAGTGCAGTTCTAGTCTGTTCTACTCTCAGTAGACACTGGACAGAGTGCAGTTCTAGTCTGTTCTACTCTCAAGTAGACACTGGACAGAGTGCAGTTCTAGTCTGTTCTACTCTCAGTAGACACTGGACAGAGTGCAGTTCTAGTCTATTCTACTCTCAAGTAGACACTGGACAGAGTGCAGTTCTAGTCTGTTCTACTCTCAAGTAGACACTGGACAGAGTGCAGTTCTAGTCTTTTCTACTCTCAGTAGACACTGGACAGAGTGCAGTTCTAGTCTATTCTACTCTCAGTAGACACTGGACAGAGTGCAGTTCTAGTCTATTCTACTCTCAAGTAGACACTGGACAGAGTGCAGTTCTAGTCTGTTCTACTCTCAAGTAGACACTGGACAGAGTGCAGTTCTAGTCTATTCTACTCTCAGTAGACACTGGACAGAGTGCAGTTCTAGTCTATTCTACTCTCAGTAGACACTGGACAGAGTGCAGTTCTAGTCTGTTCTACTCTCAAGTAGACACTGGACAGAGTGCAGTTCTAGTCTGTTCTACTCTCAGTAGACACTGGACAGAGTGCAGTTCTAGTCTGTTCTACTCTCAAGTAGACACTGGACAGAGTGCAGTTCTAGTCTATTCTACTCTCAGTAGACACTGGACAGAGTGCAGTTCTAGTCTGTTCTACTCTCAGTAGACACTGGACAGAGTGCAGTTCTAGTCTATTCTACTCTCAGTAGACACTGGACAGAGTGCAGTTCTAGTCTATTCTACTCTCAGTAGACACTGGACAGAGTGCAGTTCTAGTCTGTTCTACTCTCAAGTAGACACTGGACAGAGTGCAGTTCTAGTCTGTTCTACTCTCAGTAGACACTGGACAGAGTGCAGTTCTAGTCTATTCTACTCTCAGTAGACACTGGACAGAGTGCAGTTCTAGTCTGTTCTACTCTCAAGTAGACACTGGACAGAGTGCAGTTCTAGTCTGTTCTACTCTCAAGTAGACACTGGACAGAGTGCAGTTCTAGTCTGTTCTACTCTCAATATCACCCGTCTAGGAGTACCCCCAGGGGCAGGATCACCAGGTAATACATGGGAAGATTGGGGGATTTATTTACAATGCAATTTCCAAAATGAAATATTTTGTCAATATTCAAGCCATCATTTCATTACAAAAATCACACCCGTGTGAAGTGAGGGACGCTAATATATTAAAGTCTAATTCATGTTGATTAGGTGATGTGAAACAAACGGTGCAAACACAAACATTAAACGCCATTAACAATAAAGAGACATTATGACGTAAATGACACATTATGACGTAAGTTTTCCCTTCATTAGTGTGGTTGCCCGAATGGGCAACCAGACTCTTGTAACTGTGACACTTTATTATTATTATTATTTTTTTTTCACTGGAGTAGTCTTTATTTTGACGCTTTATACCTCCCACACTGTACGCTGTACGCACTTGAGCCATATGTCAAATTGACCGGAAAAATCGGGAATCGTGTGCGTGTATTTTGTTAAGAGAAATGTTGTATAGTTTAATTGATATGAATTTATTAGTGAATTAAATTTCCCCATTGACATGAATGGGAAAAGGCAAAAATTCACATAAAAGTATTTGTTCCTCGGAGACTGTAATCACTATAGTTACAAAACTTTTAGGGATATTTCAACATTATCACTAAAATTATTTAACCCTAAAATTTTATCGGTCGGCCTCATGGTGGCGCTATAACAGCCCACTTTACCTTTTGGCCTATAACTCTTGAACCGTAGGTCGTAAAATCAAAATGATTTTTCCCCTGGATTCCTTGGGTCATGACGCATCTCCCCATATAGGCCACGCCCATTTCCGCCATGATAGATTTTCCGCCATTTTGAATTTTGTCCAAAACACACTTTTTGCTTTTCCTCCTACAGATTTCGTCCGAATCTCACAGAAATCGGCACACGTGATCTCTGGACCCATCCAATTAAAACTGAGCCGCAGAATTTTGAAAGTGCGTATCGTTCGGCCGTAATCGTCTTCCGAAGTTAGTAGGAGGGGCCTATATCACAAAAAATGCCATAAATCACGAACGGAATGTCCAATCCATCCCAAATTTCAATCACATGTCCGGGGTGGTTCAATCAACCAAGTTCTAAAAGCAATTCCATTTTCATCCATAGGGGGCGCCGCAAACGCGAGAAATGTAACCGTTTGTCGCAAAAACATGAATTTCGGGGGTCAAATCCCCTCCGAATGACTTACGCATGATCTAAGGCGTGACTTGAAATTGTAATTGGCTGGCAATACTAGTGGGAGGGGCATATGTAAGCCACTGCGGCAACCACACTCTGCAATTTTTTAAAATTGCGAATTTTCTAGTTGTCAATGCGTTTACAAAACAAGACAAGATTAACCCATTCTGACCGGGCACCCATTTTGGTGTCGGCATCATGTTATGCTTTAGCTATTGAAAAATAGCAGATCTACAAGCTCATATCGCGCCACCGAGTGGCGCGATATGAGCTTGTAGGTCTGCTATTTTTGAAAAATCGAAGACACTTTTAGAATCTGATCTCAGGTCAGAATGGGTTAATAATGAAACTGTCAGGATGTAATAGAATTTTTTTTTAATCTGATCTCAGGTCAGAATGAACTAGTGGTGTTTGTGTACAGTGTTCCCGTGGCAGGTGTGTCACCGTTTACATGAATGTGAAGAGGTCAAGATCATGCATGTCAAAACCGATACATCCAGGTTCTATCAGAGACTACCTTCAGGACATCCATGGTCAAATCTGCACTTAACCCATTCTGACCTGAGATCAGATTCATACGAGGTTTCCGCCGGACACACACTGGTCTGATGAACCCATTCTGACCTGAGATCAGATTCTAAAAATGTCAGTCGTTCTTCGATTTTTTTCAAAAATAGCAGACCTACAAGCTCGTATCGCGCCACTCGGTGGCGCGATATGAGCTTGTAGATCTGCTATTTTTAAATAGCTAAAGCATAACATGATGCTGACACCAAAATGGGTGCCTGTTCAGAATGGGTTAAAGCAACTATCTGCAAGCAGACATGGATGAATTGCTCAGAGGTCCAAGTAAATGGCTCAAAGCTCCAGATTCAGGAGAGCCTGATGACAAAATGGAAAAAGAGGACTATAGCCAAAGTGCCAGAAGTTCTGTGAAAAACACATTTTTATATGGCTTTATACCTTTGCATCCACAGATCCACCACAACCACAGTGTTTCCTTGTGGCCAAGTAAAAAAAAGCCACATTCTATCCTCAAAAATCTCACACTCGCAGCCATAGTTTTGGCTCAAGCTACATTTTTGACAAGACAGCAGCCGACACGACACACGCTCGACAGTTCCATCATCGAACCGCACAGTGTCCTGTCAGAGCAATTTATTGTTGTAAGAGAACACATTTAGCCCATTCTGAACGGGCACCCATTTTGGTGTTGGCATCATGTTATGCTTTAGCTATTGAAAAATAGCAGATCTACAAGCTCATATCGCGCCACCGAGTGGCGCGATACGAGCTTGTAGGTCTGCTATTTTTTTTAAATCGAAGAACGACTGACATTTTTAGAATCTGATCTCAGGTCAGAATGGGTTAATCAGACCAGTGTGTGTCCAGTGGAAAACTCGTATGAATCTGATCTCAGGTCAGAATGGGTTAAGACAATCAAAATGCATGCGTGTGAGGAGGCACTATCGGCATGACAAAACAACTTGGGGAAACATACAGTAGAACAGTAGAGGACAAAAAGGTTGGGATCCATTGAACTAGAATGCAGAAAGCACACACACACACACACACACACACACACACACACACACACACACACACACACACACACACACACACACACACACACACACACACACACACACACACACACACACACACACACACACACACACACACACACACACACACACACACACACACACAGTGGAGTCAAACTCTCCACTCAGACAAACATTTGAGCAACATTTTTACCCAAAATAGTCCACTCTCCTCGACCGCAGAGAGAGCTGCCTGCTTTTAGCCTGAGACATGCACGCACCCAAGCATGCACATGCACATGCACACACACACACACACACACACACACACACACACACACACACACACACACACACACACACACACACACACACACACACACACACACACACACACACACACACACACACACACACACACAGCACACACAGCACACACGGTTCTACCACTGTGATAATGGAGCCAGAAGTCATAAAATGACTCCTTTCTGTCAGAAAACTGACAGAAGAAACTCTGTAGGGACTACAGTATATACAAATTACATGTTAGGCTATTAGTTTACCAAGTACAGATGCTTAAATCATCATTACCATTATAACTATAACACTATAACCTTAACATAATAGCACCATAACTGTAACCTTAAAAGGTGCATGTATGTTAACACTACATGTGTCAACACCTTTAAACATATGCAAATACTAAAATCTTACAATATATCATGTTAACGCTACAACTTTAAAACTAACTAGAAAAAGTGCCCTTCTGGGCACAGGTCTCCACCAGGATAGGAATGTAGGACATTGCAGCTTGCCTTCATCTGGTGGTTGGATAAAAGGGCAACAAAAGTAAATGAACTTTGGAAGCCAATCTTAACCAATCAGGATGGAGTCTGAGAAATCTGAAAGACTGGTTTCGTTGAATGGCTCTAGAGAGACTGTGTACCAATTTGCGTGATGTTTGGACAAAATCTGTAGGTGTACTGTGCAAAAACTTGTTTTGCACAAAGCGGCCTCCTGGTGGCGCTATAACAGGCCGTTCTGGAAAGTTTGGGGCAGAGGTTCATCGTTGGCATCCAGGGAGTGTGTGTGCAAAATTTGCCATCGACCGGGTTAACGGTGGCCGAGATTAGCTGCTCACGGACACACACACACGGACGGACGGACGGACGGACGGACGGACGGAGTGCAAAACATACTCTCCCCCCATGCCTTCGGCCTGGTGGAGACAACTAAAGTGTAATTAAAGTGTTTTGGTGTATTGTGTAAAGGGAGATTTCCCAAACTACAGATAGTTCTGACAGAAATTTCTTGAATCAAGATGCAACTCCCACTGCCATTTACACTTAACTACATTCAGTATTCAGTTACTGAATACATTACGGAGTATAAACACCTACAGATTTTGCAGAAGGGGCTTAATTGACCAAAATCATGCATCCCACGATTCCCACCGCATTGTCAGTCATGACAATGAACGTCAAACAGGGGTTTGAAATCCCCCAGTTTGCCTGTGAATGAATGTGACATGAATTATTTGTGGGCGGAGCCAATTTATTTCAGAAATGACATATATCATTGAATGTGACATCCAATCAACCACAAATTGGATTCACATTTTGAGGGACCACTGCAGACTAGAGCACAATTCCAAAGCCATAAATAAATGCAAAAAACAAAGACTGACAAAGATCAGTTCAGATCAACATCCTAACCTAAACTGAGGGCTGGGATTCGCAGGGAACATAGCCATATAGGAAATGTATGGGTGTAACATTTCAACTTCACAGTCAAGTGTATAAAACTGAAATAATGAAAACAACAGTGATAGACTATAAGCTCACAAACTCAGCTCTCAGCTAGCCTATAACTTTTTCTCACTCACTCAACTTACTGCAGTCTCTCTCTCACTGTCTCTCACACACACACACACACACACACACACACACACACTTCTTACTTGATCGAAATTGGATAATGTTCTGTGCTCCAGAAAATCAGAAACCTTACGGTTCGACTAAGTCCCAGAGTCCGAAAACAGGCGCTCCTCCGAAGGCTTGACGAGCTGCAGGCACACCGGGGGTGGAACTGCAGTGTCCAGACTGTGTTCCGTGAACAAACCGTGCACAGATCATCAACCAACAATGTAGTCTACCAGAGACGGGTTAAAGCCACATATCATATCATGTCCATGTCATGGATACAGTGATCGTCAAGTGACTTCTGACTTTCGTTGCGTTTATAATTTCCGTTGCAGCCAAACTACCCAACATCATGTCCTGCAGAAACTCCCCCCAAAATGAAGCAGGTCTACCTCTTTTCCTTACCGGGGGCCGGTGGCGGTGACTGAGCGCACAGTCCGGTTGAAAACGTGTGATGAAGCTACAGCCTTAATACTCAGAAGTCACTATTACTAACACACACACACACACACACACACACACACACACTGTTGTTTGAGCAGGGGTGTCCCTAGCAGTCGTAAACCCGTGCAACAGGTGTCCATTGAAAGGTGTGAATTGTTTTTGAGAGAGAGAGACAGACAGACAGAGAGAGAGAGAGAGAGAGAGATTCAAGTATTAAATGTGAAAGCAAAATAATTAATATTGCTGTAGCAGCAAAACTGTTTTGTGTTTGCTTAAGTTTAAACGTATAAGTTATTAACTCATGTATAGAAAATAGGCTAGCTCTGGTCCAGGGCTATGGACCAGGGCTATAATAAGGCAAGAAGTGACATTTATTTATATAGCACCTTTCAAATCAAATGTTACAATTAGGTGCTGTACAATAAATAAAATAAAAATAAATATCACATTGAAATACAGTAACAAAGTATACAAAACAGTTAAAAGTAATACATTACAAGTTAAAGTGCTTGTGAAACAAGTGGGTTTTAAGCAGCTTTTTAAAGGAATCAAAATATTTGACACGAAGAACCATTTAAGTCCATAATTTATCCTGACCGGCTGACCCCCTCCCCCAAAAGTCCCACCTGTCCTGACTCCTGACCCCTTATCCATCATTTATTAATTATGGATAATTAGTATGGACTTAAATAGTGTGTGTGTGTGTGTGTGTGTGTGTGTGTGTGTGTGTGTGTGTGTGTGTGTGTGTGTGTGTGTGTGTGTGTGTGTGTGTGTGTGTGTGTGTGCTATTTTCAGCATGCAAGTGTAAAATGACTTACTATACTGGACCTCTTGTCATCAAAAATCAGAAGTCGTAAACACAGATTGAGAGTGAGAGGCCAATCCGATGCATTGTTGATAAAATGAGGACCAGAGATTTCTTCAAAACACTGATGTCCTTGAGATTGTGTGTTTACGTGTGTGTGTGTGTGTGTGTGTGTGTGTGTGTGTGTGTGTGTGTGTGTGTGTGTGTGTGTGTGTGTGTGTGTGTGTGTGTGTGTGTGTGTGTGAGAGAGAGACACACACACACCCAAGAGTGATGTCCTTGCCATTGTTGTTTTTAACAATTAAGATCACTTTCACACACACCCAAAGTTGAAGACAGAAGACTATTCTATTGGAGACAGAAATCACAAAATAATGCTGTTATTATTTAGCATGCTAACAAGTGTCTGGTGATCATCACTGTCAAGCAGTAGAGGAGTAGGGGAAGCTGTAGCGGAATACATTCCATTGGTTCAGGAGCGGTATGGTCAGTATGGGTGGCTAGGCATTCTGAACTATCACAATTGGAGCCACAAACCAAAACATCAACAATGCAGACCACCATATTGAAGTGGAAGAAGTTGATTATAGCCATGTGCACTGTCCGAGTGCAGTGATGTGCTTTCCTGCTGACATCCTTGCCTTGCTATGTGATTATGGTGTCTTAATGTGTTTTAGCCCCATCTAGCCATTAAGACCTGCATGTGACCGATTCAATGCCTTCTAAATCGGTAGTTCTCACACTTTCAAGATATTTAAAAATGATCAGAAATAGCGGATGTAGGCTACAAGCTCGCAGCACGACACGAAGTGATGAGCTGCGTGGGAGCTAAATAGCCAAAGCAAAAATCTAAAATGACACATGCTTTCCGCATGCCCACTCAGTTGACCGGGTTCTCCCCAGGGCTGTATTATTATTTCCCCCTATGAGGCCAATCTGAAAATAGCCAATACAGGCTGTCCAACGTGTCCTGTTATTGGCGACGTGTTATGAGCCTGTAGGTTTGCAATTTTCACTGGATGTTCAGCATTGGGACATTATGTTTTCAAATAGCTTAGTTCCAGGAATGCCTGGAATGTCCATCAATCAGTCGGTCCATCAGTGGCTCATTTTGGTTGGTGTCCCAAACATCATGTCTTGAACAAAGTTAGGCCTACTGTCTGGATTTCTGTGCACTGTCATGAGGGGATGACCCCTCCTGATGTTGGTGACTCACAAACTGTCCATCTACAGTAGAGCCACCATTAGGCCAAACTTTCCAATTGCACAAAAGTTAAGATCGGATGGGTTGATTGCCAAAAAACCTGCTGAGTGCTTTCACATTCCCTGGAGAATTACCCAAAAAACGTTTTGTAAAAAAAAATACTTGATTAGCACAACTGGAATATTTTGATGCGTCACTGCCGGATGCAGAAATGGGATCCCTTTTATTCTATTTCTTATTTGTAATGTTTTTTATTCTTCAAGATGGGTTATAGGGGGGGGAAGGGTGGGTTCTCATTCATATGCTATACAGTATGAACGAGGAATGTTCTGCGTTCAGAAATCAGGGAAAGGAGGTAACGAGCCAAAGAAGTTTGGATCACTCTCATAAAGTATGCGTAGAATGTCTAAAAATGATTGTGTGTGTGTGTTTGTGTGTGTGTGTGTGTGTGTGTGTGTGTGTGTCTGCGTGTGCATGTGCGTGTGTAATGGTTTTCCACTCCATTCTTCTGTGTCATTATCCTGCAGTAGATAACCAGCAATCAACTGCCCATACACACACGTATGTTTATGTTTATACAGTATTTATTTGCAAGTAACTAAGGTCCCTGAAAATCCATACAAGGCCCCAAAAAACATGGTCATTCTTTGTTCTATTTCGGGTAGGGTTCTCTCAAACAAAAGGCTTTTTTTCCCCTGCTGTGTGTGTGCAGTTTTTGTGTGTGCATGTGAACAGTGATGGACCAGGTTGTGATCTTTTCCCCCAAAACACCACAGACAGACAGACAGACAGGTCTCATGCAATTTCACGGATATAGTATCTATTAAAATACAGTAAAATACAGTATCTATTAAAATAATGTACCTTTACCAAAGTTTACCAAAGAAATTGAATTTAATGATTAACCAAAAATAAGTAATCAAACGATAAATCAGGAATAAACAGATGAAGTGTGGAGATCAATATTCAGTGGTGTACAGTGCGTGTATGCATGAGTGAAATGTATGTGTGCGTGTCGTATGTATTAACAGAAATGTTGAAAAGTGTGCATGGTGGAAAAGGTGCAGGAGGCAAATGAAAAGAACAGAACTGGGGAAGGACTGGGGAAGCAGGCATTTATAATAGGGCGTCGACACCCGGGCCCAGGTGCGAGCTGATCATCATTAGTAGCTCTGCTCCCCAATCCTATTGGATAAAAGAAACAGAGGTTACTATAGGGTAAACACAACATATACCAAAACCAGACAACCTAAGGCCCCTTTTCCACCGGTTGGTTCCCAGTGGGAACCGGTTCAGTTCTTTTTGGTTTTTAGTCCATGAGCCAGAGCTCCAAAATTGAAACGTTAATTATGAATTGAGTGGGAAAAACCATACCTATATTAGATTATTATCACCATGAAATTTCCCCAATTGAGTACTTACACGAAGACAATGATTTATTGTATTACAAATTTTACATTTAAAAATATGCAAATGAGGCATTATGTAGGAAAATATGCAAAATAGTCGAAAATATGATAAAGCTACTACTGTGGAAGGGTTATCATGTGTTAATTTACTTGTATTGATCCTATAAACAATTTAATATAGGGTATAGTTTTCCCACCAATTTTGGAGCTCTGGCTCATGGACTAAAATCCTAAAAGAACTGAACCGGTTCCCATTGGGAACCAACCGGTGGAAAAGGGGTCTAAGAGTAATATTATATCATAATATAGGGAACCGTCACAGTATGTACAAATCAAATGTGGACCTGCATGTGGACTCGACTTGAGCAATCTCAAGGGCTCCATTTGGAGTGCATGCCTATAGGCTATGCCCACATATCCCACCAACCGTACAAGCGATCAACTTCAAACTGGGAGAGTGACGTGTTGGATCGGGAGTTGTCCAGAAATTAATATATAGGGGCGCCTGCTGGCCGAGTGGCCCAGGCGCATGCCACATATAATATATGTGGCCTAATATTATAGGCCTTGGCCTGACAGTGTGTCGTGTGTTCCAGTACCGTTTATGACAACCTTTGCTGCATGTCTCTCCCCTTCTCTCTTCCCTGTCAATACTATCAATAAAGGTAGAAAAGCCGAAAAACGAATCTTTAAAAAAAAAAAAAAAAAAAAATTAATCTATAAATAAATACACAAATCTCTCTCCATCCGTCCGTCTGCAGTCTGCAGTTACACTAAATAATTTGACATGTATATTTTACAGAGAGAGAGAGAGAGAAAGAGAGAGAGAGAGAGAGATCAGATCATGTATTGCAATTGAACATTGGTCATGTATGTTTTGTTCCACTTTGGCTTTGGCATGTTTTCTCATGCCAATAAAGCCCCTTTAAATTGAACTGAGAGAGAGCTTGTTGAGCATTGCATTGGTGTGTTGTTGTTACTGTTAGGAGTGAGTGCATGCATACAGTGTATGTGCGTGGTTGCATGTGCGTGGTTGCATGTGTGTGTGTGTGTGTGTGTGTGTGTGTGTGTGTGTGTGTGTGTGTGTGTGTGTGTACACACGTGTGCAATGATACTTTATGATGTTGTGTTGAGTTGAAAAACAGCAGTAAAGATAAGAGTTGCAGACGAGGAGAAGAGGCGATAATCGACTCACCTATCTGTCTGCCGTCTTCAGTCTGACTCAAGCAGCCTTGACCTAGAACACATATACACGTGCACACACACACACACGCACACACGCACACACATGCACACACACACACACACACACACACACACACACACACACACACACACACACACACACACACACACACACCATGTTTTATGGTTTCTTCAAAAAACATTATCATTCCATTCAAAAGTGGTGCGTGTGTGTGAGTGTGTGTGTGTGTAGATTAGATAACACAATCCATCATGATAATGGAGTTTTAATGGCTACCATAAAGAACATCTTCATCCTTTTGCAAACACTTTGCGTGTGTGTGTGTGTGTGTGTGTGTGTGTGTGTGTGTGTGTGTGTGTGTGTGTGTGTGTGGTGGGGGGGGGGGGGGGGGGTGTCAGGGCTAAGGACAGTGTGACAGGTTGCCTTGTTAGTTACTTATTCATTCATAAGGGAATCGTCACTACAAATGAATGAATATAACTTTTAACATGGCATGTCATTATTTGTACAAATAATAACAATGTCAAAATATCAGATATCAGAGCTCAAATTGCAATGTCAATTAAATGCATTCTGCAGAGCTTCTTGATCAGATTTTGTATTTTTCGAATTGCAGCCATCTGTAGTGCTCTTTGAGAGCGATTTTGAAAGAGTCAAGGGATTCACATATCTTATGGCTGTTGGTAGGGCGTTCCACATTAATTTAAACCCTTGTTAGAGCCGAATCTGAGTTGCACATGGTTTGTTGAACTCTCTCTGGTGTTATAGCCAGGTACATGGGTATCTTGGTGGTGTAGCGAATCTTGTGGACCAGACCCATTGCAAGATGGTGTACTCTGTCATCAACCCTAAGCCATTCCAGGCTATCAAAATGGGCAGGGGTGAGGTGGGTTCTGGGAGTGAGGCCAAGTAGTAGCCTGACCAGTTTGTTTTGGGAAGTCTGGAGCCTTGTTTTAAGGGCTGCTGCACAGGAATATTGTTCTTTGGTTGACTTTTTTTGATTACATTGGTGGCCATTTTATCACCGGAAAGATTTGCCTCCAGAATATGGAACCTATAGGTAATTTAATCTTTAGCACGTCTGCCGTCCGTCTGGGGGTCCCTGGAAAATCTACAAGCTCGTAGCGCGCCACCGAGTGGCGCGCTACGAGCTTGTAGGTCTGCTATTTTTCTTTAATCGAAGAACCACTGACATAGAAACATAGCTTTTAGATTGTGGGGGCCTAAATAATATAGTAGAAGCGTTTTTTTATCAATATTTGATCAATGTCACTGGATGGTCCACACACTACAAATTAAGTTTTTTTTTTTAAAGAGCAAAATTGCCAAAAGGGCAGGGGGTGCTCTAGCACCCCCTAGTGTCTATCTGTGCACGCCACTGAAAATGAAATAGTCTGAAAGGCAGAGCCGGAACTCAGGGAACACGGAGGGAATACACGCACATGTGCATGTGCACGTGCAGGGTAGAGGGCCGCAGTACCCCGTGTGCTCCTATGAGCCATTAGGGTAGAGGGACGCAGTACCCTGTGTGCTCCTATGAGCCATTAGGGTAGAGAGACGCAGTACCCTGTGTGCTCCTATGAGCCATTAGGGTAGAGGGACGCAGTACCCTGTGTGCTCCTATGAGCCATTAGGGTAGAGGGACGCAGTACCCTGTGTGCCCCTATATGAGCCATTAGGGTAGAGGGACGCAGTACCCTGTGTGCTCCTATATGAGCCAATAGGGTAGAGGGACGCAGTACCCTGTGTGCTCCTATGAGCCATTAGGGTAGAGAGACGCAGTACCCTGTGTGCTCCTATGAGCCATTAGGGCAGAGGGACACAGTACCCTGTGTGCTCATATGAGCCATTAGGGTAGAGGGACGCAGTACCCTGTGTGCTCCTATGAGCCATTAGGGTAGAGGGACGCAGTACCCTGTGTGCTCCTATATGAGCCATTAGGGTAGAGGGACTCAGTACCCTGTGTGCTCCTATGAGCCATTAGGGTAGAGGGACACAGTACCCTGTGTGCTCCTATGAGCCATTAGGGCAGAGGGACACAGTACCCTGTGTGCTCCTATGAGCCATTAGGGTAGAGGGACGCAGTACCCTGTGTGCTCCTAGCCTCCTATATGAGCCATTAGGGTAGAGGGACGCAGTACCCTGTGTGCTCCTATGAGCCATTAGGGCAGAGGGACGCAGTACCCTGTGTGCTCCTATGAGCCATTAGGGTAGAGGGACGCAGTACCCTGTGTGCTCCTATGAGCCATTAGGGTAGAGGGACGCAGTACCCTGTGTGCTCCTATGAGCCATTAGGGCAGAGGGCTGCAGTACCCTGTGTGCTCCTATGAGCCATTAGGGTAGAGGGACGCAGTACCCTGTGTGCTCCTATGAGCCATTAGGGTAGAGGGACGCAGTACCCTGTGTGCTCCTATATGAGCCATTAGGGTAGAGGGACGCAGTACCCTGTGTGCTACTATGAGCCATTAGGGTAGAGGGACGCAGTACCCTGTGTGCTCCTATGAGCCATTAGGGTAGAGGGAGGCAGTACCCTGTGTGCTCCTATATGAGCCATTAGGGTAGAGGGATGCAGTACCCTGTGTGCTCCTATGAGCCATTAGGGTAGAGGGACGCAGTACCCTGTGTGCTCCTATGAGCTATTAGGGTAGAGGGACGCAGTACCCTGTGTGCTCCTATATGAGCCATTAGGGTAGAGGGATGCAGTACCCTGTGTGCTCCTATGAGCCATTAGGGTAGAGGGACGCAGTACCCTGTGTGCTCCTATGAGCTATTAGGGTAGAGGGATGCAGTACCCTGTGTGCTCCTATGAGCCATTAGGGTAGAGGGACGCAGTACCCTGTGTGCTCCTATATGAGCCATTAGGGTAGAGGGATGCAGTACCCTGTGTGCTCCTATGAGCCATTAGGGTAGAGAGACGCAGTACCCTGTGTGCTCCTATATGAGCCATTAGGGTAGAGGGACACAGTACCCTGTGTGCTCCTATGAGCCATTAGGGTAGAGGGACGCAGTACCCTGTGTGCTCCTATGAGCCATTAGGGTAGAGGGATGCAGTACCCTGTGTGCTCCTATGAGCCATTAGGGTAGAGGGATGCAGTACCCTGTGTGCTCCTATGAGCCATTAGGGTAGAGGGACGCAGTACCCTGTGTGCTCCTATATGATCCATTAGGGTAGAGGGACGCAGTACCCTGTGTGCTCCTATGAGCCATTAGGGTAGAGGGACGCAGTACCCTGTGTGCTCCTATGAGCCATTAGGGTAGAGGGACGCAGTACCCTGTGTGCTCCTATGAGCCATTAGGGTAGAGGGACGCAGTACCCTGTGTGCTCCTATATGAGCCATTAGGGTAGAGGGACTCAGTACCCCGTGTGCTCCTATATGAGCCATTAGGGTAGAGGGACGCAGTACCCTGTGTGCTCCTATATGAGCCATTAGGGTAGAGGGACTCAGTACCCTGTGTGCTCCTATATGAGCCATTAGGGTAGAGGGACACAGTACCCTGTGTGCTCCTATGAGCCATGTGCAGTGGCGTGCACAGATAGACACTAGGGGGTGCTAGAGCACCCCCTGCCCTTTTTGGCAATGTGCTCTTAAAAAAAAAAGAAGAAAAAAAAAGGTTTATTTTTTTTCTTAATTTGTAGCGTGTGGACCATGGTGACATTGATCAAATCTTGATAAAAAACGCTTCTACTATATTATTTAGGCCCCCACAATCTAAATATATGTTTCTATGTGCACTGGTTCTTCGATAAATAAATAAAATAGCAGACCTACAAGCTCGTAGCGCGCCACTCGGTGGCGCGCTATGAGCTTGTAGATCTGCTATTTTTCAATAGCTAAAATGTGCTGCACAAGGTGCCCTTTTTTCACTTGAGCACCTGCCCCTCTAAATGTCTGTGCACGCCACTGGCCATGTGCATATGTGCAGCAGACATAGAGAGACAGAGAAGAGAAATTACATTAATTATATTATTGCAATATCGGTCCATCGGTCCAAGATCCTTCAACTCTCACTGGACCGGTTCGCAGCCGAGTGTACGGCGGCTGGGATGAGGATCAGAAACCGATGGATTGTGCAGTCCAGGTAGGGAATGCAGAGGCATTATCCCAGGTGAAGGAGTTTAAGTATCTCGGGGTCTTGTTCACGAGTGGGGGAGGACGGAGATGGAGATCAGCTGGAGAATCGGAGCAGCAGGGGCGGTATTGCAGTTGCTGTACTGCACTGTTGTGACGAAAAGAGTTGAGCCAGAAGGCAAAGATCTCGGTCTAATCTTCGTTCCTACTCTCATCTATGGTCATGAAGTGTGGGTCATGACCGAAAGAATTAGGTTGCGAATACAAGCGGCTGAAATGAGTTTTCTCTGGCTGGAATCTCCCTTAGAGATGAGAGTGAGAAGTTCAGTCACCCGGGAGAGACTCGGAGTATAGAGGCGCTGCTCCTTCGCCTGGAATGGAGCCAGCTGAGGTGGTTCGGGCATCTGGTTAGGATGCCTCTCGGGCGTCTCCCTAGGGAGGTCCTCGATGCACGTCCCACTGGGAAGAGACCCCCCGGGGCAGATTGGCAGACCAAGGCGCAGTTGGAGGGATTACATCGACTGCCTTGGAACGTCTCGGGATCCCCCAGGAGGAAGTCACTAATGTTGCTCTGGAGAGGGAAGTCTGGAGCTCTCTGGTGGAGCTGTTGCCCCCACGACCCGACTACGGATAAGCTGTCGAAGATGGATGGATATTATTGCAATAGTCACTATTATTATTGGGACATTGATACACACACACACACACGCACACGCACACGCACACACACACACACACACACACACACACACACACACACACACACACACACACGCACACGCACACACGCGCGCACACACACACACACACACATGCGCAATTGCACGCGAACACACAAGCTTATCAGTTCTTTGTAGTAGAATCAGTTTGATGTCTTTTTTTCAGCTCCGCCCTTCCTGTTTTACTATTGCCTGTCAATCAAATTTCACATCACTGACCTTGACTTCCTGAGGCGCATCAAGCTCTCTCTCATGCGAGCGTGCACACACAGTCACACACACACACACACACACACACACACACACACACACACACACACACACACAATCAAGGCTCTCTGCTGAGAAAACACAGATGAACCACGGCGCAGACAGACAGATAAACAGACGGCAGGCAGACAGACAGGTTCATGGGTTATGATACGGCCTCTATTGTTTTCATGATATCTCAGAAAGTCATGAAATATACCCAAATACAGTATCTTCTGTCAAATGATGTTGTTACATTTTCTAAATGTAATATATTTAGAAAATGTAACAACATAATTACGGAAAATAGTCTTTCATTATAGAGACATTTTTGCAACGTAATTACAACGACTTAATGACACTAAAACGACTTTCTGATGGAATAAAAACATTCTTTAACATTCCAACTGTGTTAATGTGGCTAAAAACGAAAACCACAAAAAAAAAGAAAGAATGTATTTCGTTCTATATAGTGACATAACAGAGTTGGCGACTTGTGGTTCAATTCACTGGACTGGGACACATATTACATATTTGTCTGTTCTGTATGACAAGATTAAAGTTTCATACATGAATTCCATTGATTCCAATGATGTCACGCGCATATATCCCATTCTGAACGGGCACCCATCTTGGTGTCAGCATCATGTTATGCTTTAGCTATTGAAAAATAGCAGATCTACAAGCTCATATCGCGCCACCGAGTGGCGCGATACGAGCTTGTAGGTCTGCTATTTTTGAATAATCGAAGAACGACTGACATTTTTAGAATCTGATCTCAGGTCAGAATGGGTTAATCAGACCAGTGTGTGTCCAGTGGAAACCTTGTATGAATCTGATCTCAGGTCAGAATGGGATATAC
>NC_139714.1:31188047-31215547 GCF_964188405.1 Protomyctophum parallelum
GCGGCTGACGGTGCCAACTGTAATGGCGATTAGCTGGTAACAGACGGACGGACGGACACACACACAGACGGACGGAGTGCAAAACATACTCTCCCCATGCCTGGTGGAGAAATAAAATCCATGACATTTCCGATTCATGACTTTTATTACAACTAATACATCAATCGTTTAGACAGTGGTTAGCTATGATTGGTCTGTTGTTGTTCTAAAGGGTTGGAATGTTCAATATCGTCCTTGTTGCCAGATTGAAACTTCGTAAAACTCTTAATCCATTAAAAACTAAACATTTTGAAAACGTGGGTTCACATCAGTGAGGAGGACCCGAGCAGGTCACACAGGTTCACCAGACAATGGCCTTTCTGCACAGCAGGCTAAAGACTGATTTAGCTGTGTGCGGGTGTCGTGTACACATCGTTTCTGTCAGGCAGAAACCTCTTATCTCATTAATTTTAACTTCCCCCCCCCCCCGTAAACGAACGGCCTACTTGACCATACTACAGCGTCACTCAAAAGTAGCAGATCTACAAGTTCGAAACGCAAAGCTTGAGCTTGTCAATCGCCTTCTTTTGCCGTTTTTGAAATTGAATCGAAATTGAATTGTGCCCCTATGTTTTACACAGTAAAACATAAACACACACACAATGTCAAATGTAGAGTAAGCGCTATATCCAACAGTTTTTGCATTTTTCAGAATGAAACACTGCAAGCAATGCAAGGAGCCATTGGTGAAACTCTCCATCTGTGAAATTCTCGCTCAGTCGTTGTCTACAAATTCTTCGGTTGGCTCACAAATTGCTTTTGAAAGCACATTTAACTCAAGTCAAGTAGCTGATATTCGAATGCAGCATTTGATTCTATATTTGCTACTAATTAAGTATAACCCCCCCCCCCCCCCTCCCCCATAAAAAAGGTATTTGGCCACTTTAATACTTTTCATACTGCATGAAAAGTGACAAAGTTGATAAAACACAACATTTGGACAAAAGGTGTATAGTAAACTCAGTATCCTAGATAACATACTATACATCCGTCCTACCCTGTCTCCCTCTCAGCTTTCTAAATTGTCTTTCTGGTCAGGAAGTCGAAGGATGAAACGTGACCATTTATGATGATGAAACATTCATAGTTGGAGTCCGTGGGCATGCGACACGGTGATGTCATCAGCAGAGGGGAGATCTGATGTCATCTGCAAAGAGATGTCCCCCTTCACACGGCGTCATCAATGGACGACGTCCTTCTGCGGCGACGTCAGCAGGCGTGTCTCCCCGTGGGTCAAAGTGAAGAAGATGTCAGGAGGTAAATTCTTCTTCTCCAACGCCTCTTTGAGACGGAGAGGAGGATCCAGGTAGGGCTGACGTGGAGAGAGAGAGAGAGATATGGGTGGAGGGAGGATAGAGGCATAGACAGAGGGACATGTGAGGAAGTAGGGGGGGGGGGAGAGAGAGAGAGAGATATGGGTGGAGGGAGGATAGAGGCATAGACAGAGGGACATGTGAGGAAGTAGGGGGGGGGGGAGAGAGAGAGAGAGATATGGGTGGAGGGAGGATAGAGGCATAGACAGAGGGACATGTGAGGAAGTAGGGGGGGGAGAGAGAGAGAGAGAGAGAGAGAGAGAGAGAAAGAAAGGGGTAGATGGAGAGAGAAATTGTGGCGAGAGAGAGAAAGAGTCAAAGGCATACAGTGTATGTATTTGGTTATGTATTATTGTATCATAATGTCACATACACACACACAAAGCTAGGGTTGTCACAATTATTTCATAATCGTCTAATCACTATTATTATTTGAGGTAATCATAATTGTCATAATTGTGTCCATTAGGGGTGGAAAATAAAATAAATTCTGATGCTGCATTCACATGGGATCAGGCAGACGGCAAACCGGAAGTCAATTTAGTGGAGGGGAGCAGGGCGGTGAACGGAACAGGACGGAACGGCAGCCAGAACCAGCGACGCGGCAGACGGCGTCAATGTTAAAATATTTAACCCATTCTGACCTGAGATCAGATTCATACAAGGTTTCCGCCGGACACACACTGGTCCTGATGAACCCATTCTGACCTGAGATCAGATTCTAAAAATGTCAGTCGCTCTTCAATTTTTCAAAAATAGCAGACCTACAAGCTCGTATCGCGCCACTCGGTGGCGCGATATGAGCTTGTAGATCTGCTATTTTTAAATAGCTAAAGCATAACATGATGCTGACACCAAAATGGGTGCCCGGTCAGAATGGGTTAATCTTTTTACCGTTCCGTGCTGTCCAGCAGGTGGTGCCGTTTTCCGTCTACCGTTTGCCTGACCCCATGTGAATGCAGCATTAAATGTGATGTCAATGTATTATTTTATTATTTAAAAAAGAAAATCTATATTTGATATTTTACAAAACAAGTACTTTTTTTTAAATTAAAAAGCACGTTTATCTTCCTGTGAGTTTTCTGCAGTTGTTGATGTCAAATATAACCTTCCAGTTGACAGTGACTTCCATTTGTTTTTTATTAGCAATACAAGATAATGGAAGTAAATGAATGTGCTTTCATTATGGAACATTAAAAAGCACTTTGTTTATTAGTCACATAGTGAGGGGGAAATAAATCATGTATTGGCATCGGTAATCGCCCAATTAATCAGAATTAATCGAATTGTAATCGACTTGAAACCTACTTCCTAGAGATTTCCGCCCCCCACTATCCATGTTGAAAAATTGATTACCGTATATCTTTTTTTGAAAAGAGCTGAAATTACAGATCTACAAGCTTACAGATCAGCTATTTCCGCTATTTAAAAAAAGGTTTTATTAAAAATGCCAGTAATGTCTTGGTATATTTGAGTTATTTGACATCTTCCCTGTGCACTTCTTTTATTACCAAGTGTAAAAGGCCAACGGAATTGTCATTTAAATTCATAATGTTCCAATGCCAAAAACACAATTAAATCGTTAATCGCAATTAATTTGTGTGACAATTAATGGTCAACTGACTCAACTTAACCCATTCTGAACGGGCACCCATTTTGGTGTCGGCATCATGTTATGCTTTAGCTATTTAAAAATAGCAGATCTACAAGCTCATATCGCGCCACCGAGTGGCGCGATACGAGCTTGTAGGTCTGCTATTTTTGAAAAATCGAAGAGCGACTGACATTTCTAGAATCTGATCTCAGGTCAGAATGGGTTAATCAGACCAGTGTGTGTCCAGTGGAAACCTCGTATGAATCTGATCTCAGGTCAGAATGGGTTAAATGTGTAATGGCGACAGCCCTACACACAGCTACCTCATATGCAAGGGCGAAGGTTCCCCAGTGAATGGCCACGGAGTGTTTAGCCTGAACGTCTATGTGGATCTGAACGGCTTCTTCTGGATCCACATGCTGTCCACGCATTACATCCCTGCAGGGGGCGCGCACGCACACGCATACGCACACGCACATGCACACACACACGCACACACACACACACACACACACACACACACACACACACACAAAATTAGTAGAGTAGAGCAGTGGTTCCCAAACTTTTTCATGTCAAGGACCCCCAAATTGACACTAATTAGCCCGTAGACCTCCTTTAGAAAAGACATGCCAGGGACCCCCGATACGAGAAGATTTTCACGGCTCTAGCAGTGATTCTCAACCCGTTTAATTTCAAGGACCCCCCAGTTTGACATGCATTAGTCTACGGGCCTCCATTTAATGGCATTTCTATCTCTGGGACCCCCAATTTATATTGTAAAATCAATGTTAATTTAACTCTGAGTGTACAAATGGAACTTGGATGGATTTTGTTTTTAGAATGAGCCTCAGTCCTAAATGGGTTAAGGTGAAACAAGCTGAGAACATACGTATATACTGTAGGGCAGGGGTCGGCAACCCAAGATGTTGAAAGAGCCATTTTCGACCAAAAATAAATTCAAAATCTATCTGGAGCCGCAAAGAAAATTACGCATTATAATGCAGCTTGCCAAGCTTTATTATCTCCCGGGTTGCAACGAAACTAGCAGAATTTAGCATGCTTTCCCTGGAAATGTCTTTCAACGTTACTTATTTTGTTGTTTGATAGCTTCTCACTGCAGATTAAACATACAGGCAGTCAATCTGCATTGGCTGTGAAGGCAAAAGCCTCTGTCCACGAACTGTTAAATCCTCAGTTTTTCGTCGGCTATCTTTATTTCTCTCCCTGTAGAAGCCATAGCGTAGCAGGCAGCAGCCTCACACACCCACCGGTTTGTTTATAATAGACACCTGGCTGGCACGGCACTGAGTGTGTCGCATGCTATGACGCAAATTTTAGTTTAGTTAAGTTTTCTAATTTTGTAAAAAATGTGTAGAATAAATATTAAAGGTATATTCAGTGATTTCACTTAATTCAAATATCACTTATTTTTTTGTTTTGTTGTGATAATCCTCCCTACTATAGAGTGTGCTGGCCATATAAGGAGTTCCTCCCTGTCCCCAGTTAACCCCTGGGGGTCAAAAAACCTTAGGTTTCGTTTTTGACTCTCTATCCTGATTGGACGAAAGGCTGGGTCCCACAGCCAAAAACGAAACCTAAGGTTTTTTGAGTGAAATCACTGAATATACCTTTAAGAATGCTTGTCACGTTTGGCCTCCTACAGAAACCATAAATGAAAAATAATTTATTGCTACTTTTAATGCTACAGGGAGCCACTAGGGGTGTGCTCTAGAGCCGCCTGTTGCAGACACCTGCTGTAGGGTATATATGGATGTGTGTGTGAGAGACCTGGGCAGGTAGGCTCCTATAGGGTATATATGGATGTGTGTGTGAGACCTGGGCAGGTAGGCTCCTGTAGGGTATATATGGATGTGTGTGTGAGACCTGGGCAGGTAGGCTCCTATAGGGTATATAATGGATGTGTGTGTGAGACCTGGGCAGGTAGGCTCCTATAGGGTATACATGGATGTGTGTGTGAGACCTGGGCAGGTAGGCTCCTATAGGGTATATATGGATGTGTGTGTGAGACCTGGGCAGGTAGGCTCCTATAGGGTATATATGGATGTGTGTGTGAGACCTGGGCAGGTAGGCTCCTATGGGGTATATATGGATGTGTGTGTGGGACCTGGGCAGGTAGGCTCCTGTAGGGTATATATGGATGTGTGTGTGAGACCTGGGCAGGTAGGCTCCTATGGGGTATATATGGATGTGTGTGTGAGAGACCTGGGCAGGTAGGCTCCTATAGGGTATATATGGATGTGTGTGTGAGACCTGGGCAGGTAGGCTCCTATAGGGATGGCAGCGAGGTTGAATGGTCCAAAGCGCCGTCCGATCTCCAGGAAGGAGGAACAGTATCCAGTATCACCAGCGAAGAAGAACCGGTGAACTGGACCCAACACTGACCAGCTCCCCCACAGAGACTGAGCACACAAAATGTACAGCAATGTTACAGCAAAAAATAATATTGGCCAATTCATCGATATTTGTCTTACATTTTTTAACCCATTCTGACCTGAGATCAGATTCATACGAGGTTTCCGCCGGACACACACTGGTCTGATGAACCCATTCTGACCTGAGATCAGATTCTAAAAATGTCAGTCGCTCTTCGATTTTTCAAAAATAGCAGACCTACAAGCTCGTATCGCGCCACTCGGTGGCGCGATATGAGCTTGTAGATCTGCTATTTTTAAATAGCTAAAGCATAACATGATGCCAACACCAAAATGGGTGCCCGGTCAGAATGGGTTAAATAATAATAATAAAAAAATGAAACAAAGGGCAACAATTGACCGATATCGATGAATCTGTAATAATTTATCGATACAGGTTGAAATTCTTATTTATTTACCATGTAGTTTAGAATACTGATCACAGCTTTCTATGTTGAGCAAGTGAACCTGGATATATAAAAACATGTCTAAATTAATTGGTTAAAATTACTCACAAGATTAAATCTCACCAAGGTTTTGTCAACAGACCTGAAATTATTGGATAAAGGGCTAATCATTTGAGAATGAAAGTGATCTGCGGCAGTTTTTTGAAGGGACAGAGTTAAATTGTAGAAATCAATTTGGCATCCAGTCTTTAACATGTATCTGCCAGTTAACTAAACTGGAAAGTTTGTAATTATATCCTGGGCTTCACCACAGGATACTGTAATTGTACAGTATATGGTCTGCATGACAATATACAAATGTATAAAAAATAATGGTGAACCAGAAACCAGTGAGTACCACTGTAAAGCAGTCCCAGATATGCCAATCCATCACTGTAATCCATTGATGGATTTGTAACATTTTTAAATGTAAAAGAAATAAATAAAATAAATCACACCCAGTATAATTTCTATTCCACAGAACAAAATGCAGCGCAGCTAGTCAAGAGAAAAAGATAAAGAAACCCCATTTTTAGTTTCCATTGGGATTCTCTTTGTGGTGGAAAAGCTAGCCTCGATACCCAGGCTTTCATTTCGTCTGCGCGAAAGATGAAAGCCTGGAAAAAGCCGTGGGCTGAACCAGTCTAAAAGTGGGAGTCAACCCTTCCGGGTGGGCGTCGCTCTAAATGATGTGACGTAGCGCTGCACTAGGGGGGAGAGGAGGGGCCGGGGGTGACGGACAGATCGATGAGATCCAATCAGGGTGCGCGCTTTTCTGAGGCGCGACCCTCCCATCTAGGCCAGAAATGTCTCTGCTTAGGTCAGGCTATGGAAAAGCTAACTTTAATGAAAATAATAATGGCCACCTTATTGTCGTCCAGCGCATTGCGTTTGCTCCAGTGCTGAGCAGGGGTGCAGACAAACGTGATGTCGTCATGCTCCGGCACACAGTTCTCCTCCCACCAGTCAAGTTCCATAACATTCTCACAGCCCGCCTTCGCCAACCAATCCATCAAACCCATGGGTACAAACCTAACACACACACACACACACACACACACACACACACACACACACACACACACACACACACACACACACACACACACACACACACACTTCAATTACTATACATTTGAACCCCAACCCTAAAGCCTGAGTTTTATATATATATATATATATATATATATAAATATATATATATATATATATATATATATATATATATATATAGTTATGCTTGTATCGGCTATTTTCGCATTACAACCATAGGCGGAGCTTGAACTTGACGCCTGGGGGTGTGACTGCTTGGCCAACGACACCCGCGATTTTTTAGACCTTTATTTTATTATTTTAGCGTTTTTACAATGCCCTAACCCCTAAAAATGAGTTATTTAGGTAGTACAGCAGCTCACACACATACACACATGCACTACAGCCGTACAGCGAGTCATCATATCATGATAAGAGAGATGATTACAAACTACAGTCAGAAGCCAGAAGTTAAGTTTAAAAAATAAATAAAAATAAACGTTTTTATTTTTATTTTTTGCCAACCCCCTCAAGCTCCGCCCATGATTACAACCCAAATCTCTAAACCTAATCTCTAAATATCTATCCGAACCCTAACCGTAATACTTTTCCTAATTTTGTAGGCCTAACTAAAACTAAAACAAGAGGTGGGGGCCACTAGACGCATGATTCTAAAAAGTATACATCCACTCTCGCCCCTCGCTCCATGCCTCCGTACCAGCGCAGATCACCTCCAAAGCGAGAGTTCAGACTAGCCACCGTTCCTGTGTCCAGGTGGTCATAGTGAGAGTGACTGATCACAACCGCATCTATCCTGGGGAGCTATGGGAGACAGGACAACAGAGGACAGATGAAAGAGGAGTGAAAGAAGAGTGAAGGTCATCTGGAGCATGTCACAGCAGGCAAACAATTGGTTAGGGTCGAGGGTATTTGGTGTAGAAGGACTGTCTTTGCTGTAGTTACGATGAAACAAATTGATTTGATGCCGCGTAGGGCTTGGGCTAAAGAATTACAGACAGACTAGATCGAACACCACAGGCCAGGGCCATGCAGGGCTGGCCTTGGGCTGGAGTTTTAGGCCCATGCAGGGCTCTAGCATGGTCCCGCTACCAACCTGTTGGACGGTACAGGGTGGTCCGCGGTATCGTTTGGGGCCCAGGAACTGTAGCGGTGAGGCCCTCTGGCTGAAGATGGGGTCAGTTAGAATATTCAACCTATGGACATAATGTGTTGTGATTTATATGCTAGACAGTAACGGACAATGGTTGTGGTGCTAGTTTTGACCCCCCCAACCTCCCCGGAATACGGACAGTAGGCTTCATGTGGTTGAAGGGGAAATGTCGATACATTTCTATCTATGATGACTATCGTTGTATACAGTGCTAACGTTGGAAAAGTACTTTCACAATGACTACCACTGTTGGATAAATACATGGGGGCCAACCAACCCGTCCAGTTCCACCAGGACACAGGCGTGTCCTAACCACGTGACCCGGAGACCTGGAGCAGAGTGCTTACTGCTGCTCCGGTCTGGACTCTGGACAAAATATGGAACCATCACTGGCAGCTCAGAGTCCAGAACCTGGAGAAAGCGGGAGAGAGAGAGAGAGAGATCTTTACTAGTAGGTTATGTTGTTTGTTAGTTGGTTGGTTAGTTATCTCTGTACCAGTAGATGTCTCACTGCTGTTATATTTATCTCTGTACTGGTTTGTTTCTGATGTTAGTTCAGTCAGGACAACTCATGATGAATGGATAAAATATTTTTATTGAATGTAAAATGAGCAATATATCATTGTTTGGATCTGCTTTTAGGTACGCTGATGAAGCGCATCTCCCAACGATAGGGACTCAGAATCCCCTGTACATAAACGGCAGATCCTTAAGGACAGGTGGTAGCTGAGGTGGTGGAGGGCGAGCAGCATTTTTTTAGCAACAAGATAGCAGTGGTGAGAGCAGCCAAAGCAAGCAGGGATGAGTAGTGCAAACTTCCAGCTTACATAAAGCGGTCCGCGAATCAAATGAGTGTGTGATTGGATGAGTTACCAAACGTGGAGCAGAGGCCCAATGAACGATCTATATATAAACAACTGCAGTTGCAGTTACCTCTGCACTAGTAGGTATGTTGCTGTTGTTCTTGTCCAGCAGCATGAAGCGGAACAGAGTGCTGTAGGAAGGAAACGTCCACGTGGGCCAGGGGTTGGACCAGCGGCCATGTTTGTCCCGACACGACCGCGTCACTTCCTCCTGCCAGCACGACATGGAAATAAATCAATAGATATTGACCAATATTGTATTCAATATGATTACGATGAGGAGGTATTGTGATGAGCGAGTGATAGGGAGGTAGGAGGAGGTGTTTATGTTTTAACCTCCATTCTGTAGTCCATTCTGTAACTCCTGGAGGGAGTGGAGAGAGTCGTATTTTCTTCAGCCTCTCCACCCTCTGCTCCACCGGACAAACTCTCACCGGCATTCACCTACAGAACACGCACGCACGTACGCACGCATGCACACACACACACACACACACACACACACACACACACACGAAAAACAAATCAGAACAGGAATGGAAAAATAATTACACTATTTATATAAACGTAATGTAATGTAATATAATATAAACATAGCTATTGACAAAATGCATATATATTTAGAAGACATGATCAACACAGAATAGCTCCTAAATGGGGGTGTCTGAGAATGTATGTCATTCTCTACCACACAATTTCTTTTCAGTAAAGAATGTTGTGCACCCAATGTTCAGTTGTTGGCTTTATCACTGCATCTTCAGTTGAATCCTCATCATTCACCCCCATTCATTCACCATTTTCCATTCACTGCTTTTAAATTTCCATTATGATAAGCATCAAGCTCGATAGGCTTCAAATAATTTGATTTACAGGAGTGGGGGGAGGCGGGACATCCACTTTATTTTCTAATCATATTTAGCTCACCTCACAGTGTGCAACGTATTGTGTTGTGAGCTTGTAGATCGGCAATTTTTTACATGCCCAAGCAGGGATGCCAGGTTGAAAATGGTTAAAAAAAAAACTTTCTTAGTACAGCACATCATATCTATTAGCAATACGATGGTACAATATAGTATTTATATTGTATTAATACATAATCATTCATTAAACATTACCTCCAACAACGGCTTCTCATGTGATCCTTTTCTGTCTGAGGACATGGCCTGCTCCATGAGTGCAGTGCTGCACACAAACACAGCATACTGTTAGGCATACAGTATCCATATCTTTAAATATTGGAATGCAGTCTGTACTGTCGCCCACAGACACAGTTTATTCAAAGCAGGGCTGGAAATGGACATTCTAACTCAGAGACCTGTTAAACCTGTTATTACATTTACTACTACTGCTACTACTGCACTAAAACTACCACTACTACTATTATTACTAACAGTAACCGGCCGCAACTACTATTACTACCACCACTACCACTAAAACTATATAACCGCATATCAAGCTTGTACCACCAACAACACACAAGGCTGTTGTCAAGTGGGAAGCCTGCCTGTCTGCCCTCACCAGGGTTGTTCAGCAGTAGTCTGCCTGTCTGCCCTCACCAGGGTTGTTCAGCAGTAGTCTGCCTGTCTGCCCTCACCAGGGTTGTTCAGCAGTAGTCTGCCTGTCTGCCCTCACCAGGGCTGTTCAGCCGTAGTCAGAGGAGCCGAGGGAGTGCGTTTCATAGGGAGACTATATTTGTGGAGGTCTGCGGTGAGGACATCAATGGACTCTGCCATTGTACTCCACACTACATCAGGTTCTGTGAGCAGAGCATTGTACCCACCAAACCAAAACGGTACTGCTGCTGCTTTTTCCAACAACAGGCCCCGGATCAATGGGTCGTTGTGTTGATCAGGAAGAAGCTGGCTTTCACGGTATGGGACGCTAAAGGGGGGCAAGGCCGTCCAGAACGAGTCGAAAAAGGCCTGTGCGGCAGCCAAGGGGTGTTACAAGGACACACTGGAGGACAGGCGCCAGGCCGGCAGAGACAGCGAGGTGTACACGCACGCTCCTGGATGTACATGTCATGAACAGTAAACATTAGGGCAGCAATGCATGCAACATTTAAACAAACTAATCGATGCAATGGATTGTAATCGATAAGATAATCGATGGCTGCAAGCTAAATAAACTGGACGGGCCTCACAACTCTGAGGCCCTCTACACTACAGCAGTGGTTCCCAAACTTTTGAAATAAAGACATTGGAAGTACAAATAGCAGATCTACAAGCTGCTGTCTTCTTTGCCACAGTGGGGCAAGGGACACTAACAAACTTAACAAGGCGGTGAGGAAGGCTAGCTCTGTAGTTAAAACTGGACAGACACTGGTCAGGAACTCAGGATGTGGTTGCGGACGTGAGCAGGATGAGGACGCTATCCTAACGAACCCCTCCCCATCCCCAGCTAGTTGGAATGAGGAGCACATTCAGCCACAGACTCATCGTCTCCCGGTACAAGACGGAGCGACTTGGGTCAGTTCTTTGTGCCGGCAGCCACAACAAAGACCCCATATGTTCCGTTATTTTCTTGAATTAATAAATCCTGCTTGACTCTGGGCACTTTCACACAAAGACTACTACTGGAATGTAGACTACAGAACCATGTCAGTGTAACTGCTGTAAAATGTTTCATTAGATAGATTGTTGTTATATACAGATATCTGTCTCATATCCACTCTTACGCATACATTTTCATTTGACGTCTGCTCCTTTCAACGTTTATTATATTGACACTCTCATCTTCAGCACTCACTACATCGCTCTGAGGCGGATATCAACACAACCAGAGACCCCTGACCCCTGGGACCGGGGGCTGGAACAACTGCTTCCTCTGGCAGCTAGAGTTTTGACCCAACAATACTGTAAAATCCACAGGATTACCTGATGGGTATTTTTCCACCATATACTGGATAAGACTAAGGACTGTATAAATTAATAACTATAATAGGATCGATAGCTTGAGAGCTAGAGCTAGAGAGAGCTCCGGTACCATAAATACTCTTTACCAGAATAGAAGCACAACTTTACAGAAATGGTTATAAAAACCTTTTAGGCTATAATGAGTAAAAGTCAGAGTATAACAGAGTTAACCAAAATACCTTAGAATGAATTGACGGACACAAGTAAGAGAACTCAGACAAGCAGAACTTAGAGGGAGGTTCAATCAGATATATTCACCATTGTTTCGGGAGAGAAGACAGGCATGCAATCCGGACAGCGTTTCACAAAGATCTCTCACCATGTTCAAATCGAACATGGTTTTATAGCATACCATAATCAATACACCGGAAAATGTGTTGAACAACAAGGTCAAAAAACATATTTGTTTACAAAGGGACAGATGAAAACATATTATGGCATAAACATGGATGACATGAAATTAATTGGCTGTAGCACTGATTGTCGAGTGCTCATTGGACCAGCACATGAATGCCCATTGAGGCCTGGAGAGCGCTTAGGCAGGCGTTGCCAGGCTGTAGATAACGTCTTTTCCTGCACTGAGTTACTAGGCCAGGGTCAAACTAGACTGATAACACAGCAGATGCATGTTGAATTAAAACAGCGCCTACCGTATCCTAACTCAATGACTGAGAAGACACCGCATGGAGACATATTAAATGAGACAGATAATGCCAGGACGTCTATGAGTGCAGTTAGTATAATACAAGCCTGTAAAAACATGTTATGTTATGGCAATCGGAAAACAAAACAATTCATATCAAGACACTGGCTAGGGGAGAGGTGTTACTATTTTAAAGTCAGTGGGACAGAGTGACATCAAATGTCAGTCACAGGGCAATTCATAATCCATAGTTCGGCAAGACCATAGGGGACACTGAGTCATAGATCACATGAAAACCGTCATCCACCAAAATCACAGATCTACAAAAGAAAAATACCTATCATTACCTCTGAGTGTACATATGCTGTACGGCAGGGGACTTAAACAGGGGGTCCGGGTGCAGGACCCCTATGTGGTCCTCATAGTTAGTACAGGTCTGCCACATCTTTGCGTGATAGAAACTTGTATTGATGTTTTTTTTTTTTTTTTTTTTTTACATTAACCACAATTGAACCCTAGCATCCCTATTCTGAGGAGAACTTTACCCAAAAATAAAAGATCCGCAACACAGAGATCTAGAATCTAGATAATATTCTATTTTCAGTTTGGTGTGCACTGTACACTGTAGAGGGGCAAAGAGCAGAGCAAGTACAGAGTGAAAAGGAAGTAATTCAAAATCAGTAATTTCCACAACACAGTCAACCAATGTCAACCCAATAGATTTCAATACATGGGGGTCCCTGCTTCAACTCTCAGCTAATGGTCCTTCATCGTCCTTGTCTTGGCCTGGAAAAACCTTGACGACCCCTCCTGCTGTACAGTGTTATTTTATCCATGTGTGACTCTCTGGGAATGTGCAGACGTAATGTAACGACATTATGGACCCCTCTCTGCACACTCACATTACACCGCTAATTGTCTCAGTCCTACAAAGGCAGTCACCGTTCGCTGCATGCAGAACAGAACAGCAAAGTGTGGCACTTTGTGTGTACATTAAATCATATGATGAGGCTCTCTATAAGCTCAGTGAATGGACTTTACACGGCGCTCCGACAAAGTCATGCTGCAACAATGGAGCTTTTGTATGCTACAGCGCCAAAACAATGATCATTGCATGCAAACATGCTGATGGGGTCATAATATGAAAGACAAATTCACACCAAAGTCGGTCTCTCTCTCTCTCTCACTGAAACTGATTCATCACCATCACTAGATCGAGGAACATTTTCCAAACACCACATTTCCAGGACGTCAGATCATACACATACAGACCTGATTAATTATTATTTTATTGTCCATAAACTGACACGTGTTAGGCAGTATTTAGCTGGGTCCATAATTTCCCATCCAATGTTCCTGGTATATATGTTTATAAATGAATGCATGTTATGTCTATAATCTCTATGTTATATTCCACCTACCTGAAATATGTTGAATACCAGCGAAACAAACAGTCGGTATGTTGTCACTGGCCATACGTTGATTCTGGGTGTATCTGTAGTTAGGTCATTTGAGCTCTATGGATAGTTTACATTCGTTTTGTAATATCATTTCAGATGATATATTTTTGGACACTATACACCCCACTGAGCCCACTCACTACAAACTGTCGGTAAACGGTGACAGCAGCTTGTATGGGCGTTACATTGCAATTCGTGACCTAAGTAATTGTGTAACCCCAGAGGTCGCTGCTTTAATGTGTTGCTAATGGCAGTGATATTGGATGTGTTAAGTTTGGTAAGCAGGTCACCAATTCCTATGTAACGTCAGACTATAGATCTGACGTCAGGGCAAAAACACTCCTGATATCATTACGCCACTCAGCTAGTTAAAAATAAGCTGTCAGCCGGTCTTCTACTTGTATTTGCCCTTGTAATAATAATAATAATAAAATAAATATGGGCCATATCAATATCTTTGAAGTGTAATTCTGGTATTTTTCGGGCAAATGTGGGGAAGAATTTAAATTTTATGTATTTATTTATTTTTAAGAATACAATTAAGTTTGCTCTCCTTTCTCTCTAAAAAAAAAGGTATAGACCTTCCCTACAAAAGCCAACAACTCTGGTTGGACATGCTGCTTACCTGGAACTCTTGTACTTGTTGCGTGCGCTGACACTTCCTAATAAGCATGCCTTGTTCAGACGCAGAGCGACAAGAACACTGACGACCGACATAACAATAACACCATTGCAGGCCTGCCAACATTGCACTGTAAGAAACCAGGACATTTGGGGGGGTAGGGGGAATAAGCAGGGGGGTCTGGTGTCTCGGTCCTGATCGATCCCCCAAAACTTTTTAAAAGAGTAGGAACTTCAACTTCCTACATCCCATAGCCAGAGGAAAGATCGTGCTGTGAATGGCTAAATTGGTTGCCATGGAGAAAGCGATAGAAATACATTCAGGACTGACATTAATGACAATAATCACATGTATAACATATTGAATATACTTTCATTCACTGTTAATTAACTGTGAGCTCAGTTAAACGGAAGCTAGCATTTTAGAGGACTTGTTGACATTTAATTTAAATAGATGCTAGGTTTGACGTCTTCCTCTTATAGGCTATATAGTTATTTTAGAAATGCAATTGCAATTATTAATACCACACATTTAAATGTTAAAGCCAATGTTTGGCATATAATGGTAAAGACTTAATGTTTGTGTTTTTAGTGAAGTTTCACTCCGGCTCATAACAGGAAATGGTCAGTTGGTGTCTTTATGTATAAAACATTCTAAATGATTGACAGTAGCTACAGATGCACAAGGCTGCCTGAATAAAGGCAAAACAAAAAACATCAGCATATAAAAATAAAACAATAGTAAAATAAAAATTAAATCATATAGTATCTCTACTATACACCGATGTTGGGCAGAAACCTTGTATCTTCATATTTCTTTAATTTCTTTCCATAAATGTACTCTATTTTTTTTTTTTAAGTGAAAAAGGTGTGTGTGGGTTTTCTAAATATTGAACCAATTAACAAGAGCTTGTAACTAAACATTAACTACATTGGATCACAGGTTATTTTTATTCAGTTTCCTGAAAAGTAATGGTTTTGGACATACAAGGTTTCTTTCCACCCAATAGCGACGAGATATTTCTTTCTCTCATTATGTGTGTGTAAAAACCCCAGTGTGCTGTGTGTGTGTCAGGTGTCCTTGTGATCTCCGTCCTCCTCCAATCTTCTGATCTCAGTCTTCAGGTGGTTAATGTTCTCTCTGCTTGCCTTCAGTCTGTCTTTCAACTCTGTGATCTCCTGGCTTGTTCTCTTCTTTGCCGTCTCCAACTTCTCCCTGGTTCTCTGCTCCAACTCTGCAACTGCACACAGATGCACGCACACACAGACACAATCCGTTTCTAGACTCCTGTGTGTGTGTGTGTGTGTGTGTGTGTGTGTGTGTACATACATTCGGTCTCATGTTTGTAAGCTCCCAGGGTCAGTTGTCTGGAGGTGGTCAGTAGTTGTTGCATCATGGCCGTTGGATCCTGAAAGATCTGAGATGAAAGAGGAAAAAAATGGCAATCAGCCGTCTATCTCCCTCTCTCCTTCCATCTGTCCATCCCTCAGTCTCTCTCTTTCTCATCTAATATATATATATATATATATATATATACGGTATATATATATACGGTATATTTATATATATATATATATATACACTTCTCTCTCTCTCTTATTATTATAAGACACCAAAAACATAATTGCATTTCACTTCTCAAAAACTGAAAGTAACACAATATGATAACACAATTTACACTAAGAAATCATTGAAATACAATAAACGCAATTCATTCACAATTTACGCAAAGACCAGAAACAATTATTTGTAACAAATGATTCACAATGTACACAAAGACCTGAAAATGAAGTCACAATAATTACGTAACAAACGTAAATATTCTATGTGTGCATGTTAATGTCCTTTAAGGTCGCATTCACACCTCTAATTCGGTAGACTCGATGCGAATGGGCGGAGAAGTCATACTTGCATATTTAATTTGCTGCGTTTGCCTTCACACTGCGTCATCCACAGCATTTGGAAATGCAGCAGGGAACTTTATCAATGTGTTCGATTCATAAACTACACAGTGAAATCTATGGTGTTAAAATTATACTTTGAGTAATAGTTATAGGATGTAAAATTATTCTCTCTCACTATCTGACTGTGTGTGTGTGTGTGTGTGTGTGCGCGCGCGCTTGGGCGCTCGCAGTCTTGGGCACATGGAGGCACAGCACAGTGAGCGCAAACAGCAACGCAAAATGAATTATCCTCATTCGACCAAATCTATCCATGGTATTATGGTAACATGACATCTTTGCTCTGCGTCAAATATGCCCTCTCCGTCTCTAACTGTGTCTACTCCTCATGCTCCTCACGTTTAATTTCCCTTATTTGATGCGATTACATTCACACCTGCAGTGAATCGAAGTCAGGTGCGCTTGGAAGTTGGAAGCGAAGCGAAACCCCAGTTTTTTGGCGGGGTAGAATGCGGTTCTTTGATGTGCATCAGACTTCAAATGAGGCCAAAACGAAGCGCACTTTCCGATAATGTGCAGCAGGACTTGTTTTAATCGCGGTAAAGCTTTCTGGTGTGAATGCGACCTACAGTAAGACTCAATTCAGCAGTTAAGTGTAGATCCATGTGCTTACTGCTTGAATCACACCTGTGAAGTACACAGGGTAAATGTACTAATAGTTTTAATTTAATTAATAAAACATTTTAAAGGTTTCACTTTTTATTTTAATTGGAGAAAAAATGGGATTGATCATTAATTGATTACTACTTTAAATTACATATTAACAATTTCTTTATAAAAATAATAATAAATTAACTCTGCAATTAATGGTTGCATCCCATGTCGACAAAGTATACAGGGTTTATTAAATAAGAAGTGCCACTTCAGAGAGTTTCAACATCTCACCATCTCATCATAGAACTCAGACACTACAGTCTTCTTAGGCATGGCACTGGAGTCCGACTGGAACAGCTTCAACAGGTGGTACAGAGTCACCTGACACACAGTCACACACACACACGTCAAAATATAGATAATGTGTTTCCATGCATGTGTGCATTAAGTGTGTGTAAATGAATGTGTCCTCATGTATATTAGTGAGTTTGCATGCGTGTCTGTGTGAGATAGTAGTGGTTCTCACAGGTCTCTCGTTGGGGTCGATGAAGAAAATCTTAACGACGATCTCAAACTCTCCCCAGCCAGTCTCCGTTATCTCATATGGAGGCTTGGTTACCACTGCAACACGCGCACACACACACACACACACACATTATCACAATCACTTCCAAAAATATTAGCTTTGCAGAACTAGGACTTGTAAATGGCATATTATTTGCTGAATTCATAAAGTCAAAATGTCAAGGTAATCAGAGATAACTTTACATAAATGGAAGCTTGACTGCGCCTGGTTAACACCATTCCACAGAGCCTCATGTCAGAAGCAATCATCTTGCTGTAATTTCATTTGACTTTAAAATCAGGAAACTTTAGCATTAATGTGAGCCTCGGTTCCAAAATTATATATCTTTCACTTGTGAAAAGCATGAATAATTCAACCACATAAAATAAATAAAAAGGTAATTATAAAACTAAAAAGGTAATATACTGAGACACCCTTTAACTTCACACACACAGCATGCTGGCCCAGACGCACTATTGAGACACCCCAGGGACCCTGTCAAGGAACCAAGAGGATCCCTGGACCTCACTTTGAGGTTCAGGGATGGGAAGGAAAAGGTTATGGGTTATCAAAATCGGTATCGGGAAGGAAAAAAGGGTATCTGTGTACATTTCTATTGAAAATGCCTTGTTAATTACTGCTACATCACCATTTTGTAAGCCCGATATGTCTGAACGCCTGAATGCGTCACATTGTAACTTGTAGATCTGCTATCAAAATAGAATTCATGAAAAATGTGGAATGTTTTTTGTAGGGGGTAGTTGTGGATCTACTCTGCAGACATACTATGTTTGAGAACCACTGGTTAAAACTTTAACCCATTCTGACCCGAGATCAGATTCATACGAGGTTTCCACTGGACACACACTGGTCTGATGAACCCATTCTGACCTGAGATCAGATTCTAAAAATGTCAGTCGCTCTTCGATTTTTCAAAAATAGCAGACTTACAAGCTCGTATCGCGCCACTCGGTGGCGCGATATGAGCTTGTAGATCTGCTATTTTTCAATAGCTAAAGCATAAAATGATGCTGACACCAAAATGGGTGCCCGGTCAGAATGGGTTAAACAACATTAGGAAGGAATAAATAAAAACAACTACTATTGAAACAAGCCCCCCCCCCCCCCCCCCAAAAAAAAACCCTGCAACCACCAAAATGTACAAGCCACTTTACAGAAAAAGTAGCTTATAATAAGCAGAGTTGGCAACACTGCATTTGGGCTTTCACAATTATTACATAATTGCAATTATTTTAGATAAATCACAATTATTTTTGCATAATTGTCAGAATTCATCTGTGTGAATTCATCTGCTCGTAGATGGGGTGTGCTTTAGCCGTTATTTGGAAAACTAGATTTGTTTTAATAATGGGATGAATCTAGAGTTGCAATTATACCCTCCTCCATTGACAGCCCATTGATCCAAATCAAATTTCCGATCTGCTTGTATTAAACAACGTTAAACTCACCAACATTGCAGCTGTAGGGAAAGCTTGAATTATCCTCTTTCAAACTTGTTTGCTTCATAAAAATCCTGTTATGAGCTAGTCTGTCAAGAAATTCTGTTTCTAAGAGTTGGAGTTTGGAAACGCTCGTCGAAGTCACTGAACCGTACCATCCGTTTCGAATTAGCACATAATGCAGGAGGCAACACTAGTGTTGCATCTGTTAAAATAATAATAATTATAAAATAATAATAATGCAAATAGCAGCTAGGGTGTGCTGACCTCTCAGTGGATTCCCGTAGCTCTCATGCAGTTTGAACTGGATCTTCTTCACATAAGCAGACATGTCCTGGAACATGAAGTCACACCAAACACAATAAATTGTATTTTAACCTGACCTGAGATCAGATTCTAAAAATGTCTATTACATCCTGACAGTTTCATTATTAACCCATTCTGACCTGAGATCAGATTCTAAAAGTGTCTTCGATTTTTCAAAAATAGCAGACCTACAAGCTCGTATCGCGCCACTCGGTGGCGCGATATGAGCTTGTAGATCTGCTATTTTTCAATAGCTAAAGCATAACATGATGCCAACACCAAAATGGGTGCCCGGTCAGAATGGGTTAAATACAAGTTAGTAGAAGTATAATATTTCTAACAACAAAGTATGTCGCTGTTGTCGGGCAGAAAACTCTTATCTCCATATTTTAATACTTTGATTTCTTTCATATGGCAAATGGTGCATTTATATAGCGCCTTGGGCGCTTTACATAGATTGTGCATTACATGATTCACCCATTCATACACCGTTGGCGGCGAAAACCATGCAAGGCACCAGCCAGCACATCAGGAGCAATTTGGGGTTCAGTGTCTTGCTCAAGAACACTTCGACACTAACTCTGGGGGAGCCCGGGTTCAAACTGGCAACCTAGTGTTTACCATCCGGACACTCTACCCCTGTAACAGTTTTGTAAATGGTTTACACCAGACAGAGACGATGATATGTTTCTTTCTGTGTTTTCACGTAAACCTACCACTGGTGTATGAATGATGAAGTAAAAATCAAGTACCTCGTTCCTGTATGGTTTGACATAAACAGACCACTGGTGTGTGTGACCATCCTCTTCTCTCTTCTTCCCAAAGTAACGAGCAACGTTGCCAAACACTATTGGCTTTACAATCGTTATCCCCTTCAACAAACAGAATAAATTATATGAACAATGAGAATGACATAAATATGAGTCCATTGAATGATTGATTGATTAATGTATTAACATTATGCAGAATGGATACATTTCAAACGAAAGCACAACTAAATACAACAAAGACAAACTGATAAAACATATACAGTAACATAACCACCAGATATCTATATTCATGCAGAATGACATAACAAAACGCAAAAGATGCTGTTATATTAACTATAAAATATAACAAGACTCTACCTTAACTCGACCCCCGGAATCTGGACCAAATTCAGCCATCTTTTTAAACATAGTACGTTTACTAAATATTGCAGTTACTCCAGTTGTTTACTCTCCAACCTACACTTGGCAACACTGTTATTGTATGTGTGAAGGTTTAAGGAATGTGCCATTGAAGCATCAACGTTCACATGTTTATCATCTCAGAACCTTCAAACATCCAGCCAAACAAGCACCGGAAATACATATTGTGCAACGTCTTCATTCGTCCGACGGGAAGAGAGGTGCCAAGACAAAGGTTCCGGCCGGGCAGACACAACTTGCCCGTTGTGCACTGGCCTACATGGAACGATGCAAGTTGGAAATGCATGCCCCACCCCCACCCAGTTAGTCAAATGAGAGGCACGCATGGTGCCCCTGGGAGCCCTATTTACAATACATATGAAATATGTAGGTTAACACTCAAATATGTGGGCCCCTCCTATCATAATTAAATTGGCCTAGGAGCCTTCTTGAGTCTTAATCTGTCCCTGGAAGCACTCTACCACAACAACTCACTAGTGGAAAAAAACAGGCGAATTGTAGTGAATAGTGATATAGCCTACACTAGTCTAGAGTAGTTTGGCTAACAGCCATACCAGACTATGCATGGACGTCCTCAATGGTAGCCTACTCTAGGGCCTATAGGCTGTGGCAGAATACCGGACTACTCGCCTCGGCGAGTGGACTTCACCTTTGGCGAGTGGCCTTCCCCTTTGATCGAGAAGTCTTCACTTTCCACACAAAGGCGTTAAAAGCAAAACTTCAGACGTCTCAAAACAAACTGATCTAGAGGAACAAGAAACAATTGAACGTACTTCTCCATTGTAGGAACTAGTGAGACTGTGAGAGGAATCAGTTATATAAGTAGGTTTTGATTAATTGGAAATGGTGGGCCCTATTGTAAACAAGTGTAGTGCTTTATGGTGTCGTTCACTCACAGTTAACAGTTTTTGTATTGAGTTGTACTTGAAAAGTAGGCTATAGGCCTACTGTCATATAGCCTACTGTACTGTTAATAAATCAATCAATCAAGTAAGTTGTTGGAAAAGGTAAAACATTGAGATTTTACATTGTCTCCATCTTTTAGAAAAAGCAGCAGGCAAATGTACCATTATATTATTACGTACATTCACTCAGAAGTTGTTGGTTTGCTGTACAATCCGCCATAAAATCTGAAAGAACCTCACACTTAGGAGTTAGGACTCACCTAACCCATTATGCTAGGGTGACTCAGGTTAGAGGACAGAGTACAGCAACTTGCAAAATGGTTGTAGGTCTACTCTATTATAGTAAAGTCTAAGCATCTCCCCCTCCCCAACGTTTTATTGCTACTAGTGTTGATGTCTTATAAGCTATTATCTCTTTAAATGCCTTGATAAATTGAATACACTGGGCCACAATGGAAATAAGCCCTTAGGGCTTTTTGTGTTAATAAAGTACTCAATAAAACAATAAAATCTAAATACATATACAGTATTTGCCCTAATGTAAAGAGGAAGATTACTGAGCTACAACAGAAAAGTGTTTGTAAAGTTTAAAAACAAAACAATCCCTCCAGTCTTTGAATATATGTATCATGCAGATGACAGCATCATAGGTCAGCACAACAATTCACAAACAGATGCAATTCATTTGTTTAATGAGTCAACATTCACAAAACATAAAAATGATAATCACTGTCAAGTCATACTCTTAGCAGCTATTTGAGTGATTATTGTCTAAATAAGACAAAGACATTACACATAATACATTTTCATATAGAAAACGAATTTAAAGGTTAAAAAATAGTTAATTCTTTAAATGGTTCTATACAAACATTGTGATGTTCATGTAAATTGAACATTTGTAATGATTCAATATGCTATAAATTACTATATTATAATTTAGAAGTATTACTTGTATACAGTAAATCTAATTCAATGCACAGTGAAGTGGTACTGTACAAGGCAAGGTCTAAACATTGACACAAGGTGGCAGCAGTATCCAGGATTTACCTACTCCCTATTGAAAACACAAAGGTAATCATCCACTGAGCTGTGTATTACTTCACGATAAATAACTATTAAACTAACTAAATCAAGATTATCGTATGGCGTCCATTCAGACTCCTTGTCAAAATAGTCAAGTCAAGAGGATTTTCACCAAGATGAAAATACATTGGTTATGAAAAAGGCACTTAACCCATTAAAACTGGGAAAGCATCCATCACTTTTTGCGTTTGCTATCCAAAAATAGCAGATATACAAGCTCACAGCTCATCACTTTGTGCCACACGGCAAGCTTGTATATCTGCTATTTTTGTACATTTTCACTTTCAGTGATTCAATGTCGCACATGAAGTCACATCTTCTTTATTGTGCATCAGAGATTAGTTTCAGACTCAGTCAAGAATCATTTCAGCTTCCTGTGTTTTTGAATTGACAGGAAGCACACTCTAGTAACCTGAGTTACAGTATAGAGACCCTTCACCACTAAAACATTCTGCCCACAAAGTAGGCAGAGCTCCATAGTTTAATTATAAAAAGTCAAATTATATTGCTTAACTTAAAAAAAAAATTGTATAGTATTATGATTGTTACCCACCCTGGGATTGTTTAGAAAATATAAATTATATTTGCATACATTCTTAAAAGGTTTGATTTGTAGTTGATTTTGAAGGCTGATTCTGAAGGCTGCATTACTAATACCAATATAGTGGATCATATCAATCCAGTGCATAGATCTTTACACTGGCTCCCTGTATGTCAAATAATTAAAAAAGACTACAATGGCCGGTCGATTAAAAAAAAACTACAGTCGAACCATTTGTTGTTTATAATGAGTGTGGGTTGTAAAGTGGGTTGTAAAGTGCGCAAGTGCCAGATGACTCGGTCGGTATCTGCTGCATCTGGTCACATATACAGTAGGCCTATGTTTACATGAGTGTAAGGCCTGCAACAATTATTAGCTACATAATTGCCCGATGGCAATTATTTGAGGAAATCACAATTTCGCATAATCATCAGAATAGTTTCTATTCATCTGTATAAATTAGTCTGCTGCTAAATTGTCATACATTTTCAAACCTTTTTGAAACTTGCAGAAATAGGCGATGTGCAACAGTACAAGCTAACAACGGGTCCTGACTATGCAACATAGGGCTTGTGAGCTTGTAGATATGTTATGTTATGTTAATTATTATCATTATTTATCAATATGGCCTACTTTTTGCCATAGTAAATTATTTATTTTGAATATTGGTACCAGCCATTGTCAGTCATTTATGTCATTGTGCATACATTAAGTTACTAGTCATATCTGCCCTGTGCATCTTTTGTTTACAAAGTCTAAATGGCAAATAGAAATGCATATTTTCTTTGTGTTCCAATGTTCAATGCCAAAAACACAATAAAATTGTTAATCACAAAACTAATCATCAAGTAAAATTCCATGATGGCGACAGCCCTTAGCTCATACGTGTGCGTGCACTGAGCGTGCCATGTGTCAGCCCTTAGCTCATACGTGTGCGTGCACTGAGCGTGCCATGTGTCAGGCTTCGCTCTGCGTCCTGCGGTGGCCGGTGCTCCGGCGTGGGAACTCCAGGAAGTTTCCACGGGACTCGTGGGAGCCGGAAGACTCGGAGATGACGTCGGGACTGGACGACGACACGCTGGGAGCCGAGCCCCGGTCGCGACCCGACGACTCCCCGCTGACGGACGGCAGCGAGTCCGGGCCGGGAGGCGTGCCCGGGCCCAGCGACAGTTCAGGAAGGAGGCAGGGGGAGTGGAGGAGGCGATGCGGGAGGTGGGGCGAATCGTCCTCCTCGCTGGTCCTGGGGGTCCGGGACGTGTCAGGGGGCGAGGATGTAGCCTGGAAACCAGACGAATCTGCCAGTACAAAAACAAAAAGAAAGAAGAAGAATCTCACCAGATATATTTCTTCTAATTTTCCCCTTGGAAATGTAGGTTCCACACAGAGACTCCAGACTAATATCTACACAGTGATATTAGTCTGGCCATGCCTCCATGCCAGGCTAGTGAGGATGTCTAGATGGAGGGGAAAAGGTTTTGTTTTGTTGAGCACACTGTCATGTAAGGCAGTGGTTCTCAAATGTTTGAATTCCAAGGAATATTCTAAGTGCAGACACTTTTGGAATAGGACGTCCTATTCCAATTAAGTATCGGCACTTTGGCTACGAGTGTGTGCGGCCACCTTTGTCTTTTCAAGACTGGTGTGCGTTTTGCATCCTCCTGCACAGAATTCCAAGGAATCCCAGTTTGGCATGCATTAGAGGTCACGGACGCCCATAACTCAGAGAGGGTCCATTTGGTTCCATTTGTATACTCTCATTTATTACACCCTTACAGTGTAATGTAAGTGTGCATTTGGTTCCTCTTAATTATTAATCATTTAGAAACCCCGCCAGGGATCCCTGAGGGTCCCCGGATCCCAATTTGAAAACCAGTGATGTAAAGTGTAGTTTTATTCAGTATATTAAGTTGCATTATGTAAACAATGTAAAGCAAGGGGTATGTATAATAATAATAATAATAATACTTATTATTATTATTATTATTATTATTAGTATTTATTATTATAAGAATAATATGTTTATTTATTACAGTGCTTTACAATACCAAGATAAAATGCAACGATAAAAAAAGAAAAACAGTCACTTATAATTCGGATAGTAAAATAATTACAATAGTAAGGTGTATTTTGTAAACATGTAAAGCACAGTGTTTTGTAAACATTGTACAGTATTATTATGTAAACATTGTAACGTGGTGTACAGTTTTGTAGCATTTCACAGTAAGGTGTCGTTGTTTAATTTTCTTTTCGTTTGGAGAGACGGTTTGCGGGTGAGGAGTGAATTGTCTTACTGGTCAGATGTTCAAATTCAAGCCCTAACGAGCAGCTCTCTTCAGCACAGGAGGTCATCTCGCACACAGAATGGCGCCTGATGCCTCCACTTCCTGTTCCTGTGGGAGAGTCCACATCGTACTCCACCAAGGGGGTCAGCATGGGCACGTTGTACGACTTGGAACGCACCACCGGGTTCTTGGCCGGCAGGGGGTCACCGCCTCTGGAGGGCCGATGAAAACGCTGCTCTAGAGAGAGAGACACACATCACACACAGCACAAGGGAAGAAAGAAAGAATGCTTAGGCTTGTTTTTCGTTCGAATACACGGCGCACACAGCGTGGAATGCACTTCCCATTGCAGTCAGAACTGCAGCATCACTCCCAATCTTCCGCCGTAGTCTGAAAACCCACCTTTTGAGACTCCATCATGGCCCATAGCACTTACCCTACCCCCTTAGATAGCATTTCTGTAGAGATAGCATCTGATACAGACTTATAGCATGTTATGTAGACGGCACTATAATTGCATTGTATGTAGTCATAGCACGCCATAGTACATATGTATAGCATAGTAGTATATATATATAGTTTATATGTATAGTCTCATAATATAGATATTCCACTGTTACTTTCTTAGCTTACGCATGTTTTATGATAAATGCTTTTTTGTGATGTATTCCCATGCTTTTGTTCTTGCTTATTGTAAGTCTCTCTGGATTAAGAGCGTCTGCTAAATGCCTAAATTGTAAATTGTAAATTGCAAGACACACAGCCCTGTCCTACTCCATTTATATAAATAACATGCTGCTAGTGCCAACGTTGAGCTGTTAATATTTCTCTGGGGCGCAGATCTGTGTGCTACAGCAGCTGTGCGAAGTCGTGCAATTTTGCTATGGAAGCGACGGGAGGTAACTGAATTCGATAGGCAACCAACTGTGCTGTAACTCAACGTACCCGGATGTGTGTCGTCAACGGCACGCATGTGCAGTGACGACAATGACGGTCAATGCCTGTGTGCAAATTTAGAGCCATTGGTGCAGCCAGTGAGGAGCAGAAACATGTGCCTCTGTACAGTCGACATACAGTACAGACATCTCTAACATTATAGGTAGATGTTATTTAGACCGATGCTAGGTTCATTGCTTATCTGGTATCCTTTAGTTTCAATGTAATGAATGTATACAGATCATCTGTTTTGATAGCATGTTGTTATGCTTATGCCGCTAGGTTCTTGGCTTACCTGTTTTCCTAGATTTCTGAGACACTACTACCACTAGATCTAATATGACATGCTTTCCAGGTCTAAAGAAAGAAAGAAAGAAAGAAAGCTTGAACATTAACACACACCTAGTACACAGGCTGAGTAGTGCTGTAGAGATGATGTATCCCTGCAGTAAAGACCATGTGTTCCCAGGTATGGAGACACCACCCTCTCAATGAGACACTCCAGCTTCAGATAGTCTGCTGATACTGTGGGAGACTCATGGACGCCCTGCAACGCACACATTAGATTGGTGTCACTGTATGTATGCTGATGTTTTAGGTTTGATGTGAATATTGATGGGAAAATGAAATTGCACTTTGTGATTGTGTGTCGACGGCACTGCAAATGAGGGCAACCTTTCGAGAATAAATAAAGGTTTGAACGAGTGTGTGTGTGTGTGTGTGCACATGACCCACACTGCATCCTACATCCAGTACCACATGACAAAGAAACAGTCGCACACATATTAAATGGTTGCAGCCACTATAAAGGACTGTACATTGCCAGACATGACCGTCTGGTGGACCTGGTCTCAGACAAGATCAGAGGAGTACAGGACAGGACAACAAGAATGTATAAACACAGCACTGTAAAAATAGACTGGTTTGATCACAATGACGCGCATGCCAATTCACTACAAAATATTCCAAATACCCCAGATATTATGTTCATCAATGAAATTAGAAAAACTGTTACTATATTTGAAATAGGCTGCCCATTTGATTTGTATATGGACACTTGCTTTACATCCAAACTTATGAAATATCAGCTTCTGGTGGAACGTATTATGGCCTTGGGATATAACTGTCAACTTATTGTCCTTGT
>NC_139714.1:31220547-31273047 GCF_964188405.1 Protomyctophum parallelum
CCAGTCTCTGTGTGTGTGTGTGTGTGTGTGTGTGTGTGTGTGTGTGTGTGTGTGTGTGCGTGTGTGTGTGCGTGCATGCGTGTGTGCGTGACTATACCTTCATAAAAGTGGATCTTGTCTCTCAGAATGACCATTCCTTTAGTCAACAGTTGATTCTGAAGGTATTCTGTGAAGAATGAACCCAACTCTGTCTTCAACAGCTGTCTACACACACACACACACACACACCCACACACACACAGACACGCAAAAATTAACAATCGGTCTTATTACTGTTCTATTGTGTGAATACCACACACGACAACGTTGAAAAGCCTTTGAACTGGTTTAAGGTATATTCAGTGATTTCACTTAATTCAAATATCACTTATTTTTTTGTTTTGTTGTGATAATCCTCCCTACTATAGAGTGTGCTGGCCATATAAGGAGTTCCTCCCTGTCCCCAGTTAACCCCTGGGGGTCAAAAGACCTTAGGTTTCGTTTTTGACTCTCTATCCTGATTGGACGAAAGGCTGGGTCCCACAGCCAAAAACGAAACCTAAGGTTTTTTGAGTGAAATCACTGAATATACCTTTAAGGTTATTATATTATATTATTGCGGCCGCAGGTCGCAGATAACTATGACATTGTGCATTATCCCTTATCCGCCAGTCAGTTGGTCACGCCCCATATATGGTCATGCCTCGCGACATAGCGTGATGTCATCAATATTAAGCCCATAGAGCGTCGCAGTCCCGCCCCCTACGAGGACCCAGGAAATAATTCCCCGTTCATTTTCCCCATACACATTTCAAAAGGTATTTATTTAACCCATTCTGACCTGAGATCAGATTCATACGAGGTTTCCACTGGACACACGCTGGTCTGACGAACCCATTCTGACCTGAGATCAGATTCATACGAGGTTTCCACTGGACACACACTGGTCTGATTAACCCATTCTGACCTGAGATCAGATTCTAAAAATGTCAGTCGCTCTTCGATTTTTCAAAAATAGCAGACCTACAAGCTCGTATCGCGCCACTCGGTGGCGCGATATGAGCTTGTAGGTCTGCTATTTTTCAATAGCTAAAGCATAACATGATGCTGACACCAAAATGGGTGCCCGTTCAGAATGGGTTAAAGACCTTTTAAGCCTCATATAAAGCCAACTCGAGTTGTGACAATTCCCTGTGTGTTGATCTGACCTCATCAAACCCTGTACACTCAAGACACGCTCCATATATATGGCCAGTATAGAATTCATTCCATATGTTGATCTGACCCCCCCATGCCAAAGCACCACTGCTTGCCCAGCAGTCTGCTGTCACCCAGGCGGATATGTTGATCTGACTCCCCGAGTAATTAATCGGCTTCAGGTCTTAATAGGTTAAAACTGAGGTGGTTCAAAAATATGTGACTCTACTGGCTCGCAGACTGATACTGTTGAATTGGAAACAAGCACAGGTTCCCACTCACACTACACTTATGAAAGATGTTATGCACTACTTGCAATTGGAAAAGATAAAGTTTGAATTGAGAGGGAGTGAAGATAGATTTTACCAGACATGGCAACCCTTCACATTGACCATTTCAATAGGTGCACGCTAACCCCTCCTACACAATAGATAACATATTAGAAAATTGGAAAGAAAAGTAAAGAAAAAAAAGGAACTGAGTATTTTTCTTTATTTTATTTTTTCTCATTTAAAAAGAGATGTCTGTAATTCAGTTAATTTACAACAACGTGTTGGGAAAGTTTTGAGAGCAAGTGTCTGTCCTGTGGTCTTTGTTTTGTTTGTCTGTGCACATTTGTCATTGTTTAACTGTTTTTTTGTTTTTATCACATTTATATATCTTTTTTATTATGTATTGTATGTGGAATTTACATTACCTGTCATTATCTTTCATTTTATATAACTGAATAACTCATTATTATTGTCAAAGATATTCTGAAGTTGTCATATACAAATAAAAACAGTATTAAAAAAAACAAAAAACTGAGGTGGTTCAGTGGTTAGCACTGTTGCCTCACTGCAAGAAAACACTGTTTGGGAACCGGTTGGAACAGGAGTAAGGACTGGCTCGTTCACTGTGGAGTTGGCACGTTCTCATCACCAAATGCGCGTTAGTGCCAGTGAGCAAGGCAGTAGTGTGAGAGCCGAACGGTGGCTGCAGTGCACCGCTGCTCAGACAGACAGACAGACAGACAGACAGACAGACAGGTCACCTGACTCCTTCATTGAGGTTGTACAGTTCATTCTCTCCCAGCTCTTTCCTCTGGAACACGGAGATCACTGCATTATGGATGCTGCGCACACACACGCGCGCACACGCACACGCACACACACACACACACACACACACACACACACACACACACACACACACACACACACACACACACACACACAATTACATTAGAGTCCTGTACCTGATGCTGATCTGAGCCTTACAGTCTATTCACTTGTTAGAACAGCAACATTACACCCAACAGTGTGTGTGTGTGTGTGTGTGTGTGTGTGTGTGCTCACGTGCATGTGTGTAGCTGATGGCAACAATACAGCATTCCACTAGTAATGTCTGACACAGTATGACATTCCATAGGAAATAACTCTCTCTCTCTCTCTCTCTCTCTCTCTTTGTCTCTCAATCCCTCTCTCTCTCTCCCTCTCTCCCTCTCCCTCTCCCTCTCCCTCTCCCTCTCCCTCTCCCTCTCCCTCTCCCTCTCCCTCTCCCTCTCCCTCTCCCTCTCTCTCTCCCTCTCCCTCTCCCTCTCCCTCTCTCTCTCCCTCTCTCTCTCCCTCTCTCTCTCTCTCTCTCTCTCTCTCTCTCTCTGGAAAAACAGAGAGGTAGATCTTTGTCTCAATTAAGAGGTGATGGCAGATCATGGCATTTTCATCTAGGTGACTTAATTCTTTATATTGTTCCGGTTCCAATTTTGTCCGCTCATTTCTTTGTATCATCGCTTCCAATTTCACTTGTTTAATCTGTCTGTCTTGCCTGAGATCTCTATCCTGATCATTGGATATCCTGATTTGAAAATGCATTTTCTGTTAAATAAAGAGGCAGAGAAACAGGGAGACCACTGTTACTGAACAGACACTCTTTTAGAGTTCTCATCGGGCTGAAAATTAAGGCCCGGCTCTACCCTACCCTAACTGGGTCGGCCAGAAGCTCGGGTCGGCCCTAACAATTATCATCATCACTGAAAAAACCAGAGAGGGAAAAAAAAGAAACATCGCCTGTAGGCAGCACCAGTGGCTCAAAGTATAGTGCAGTGAAAGAATGGACATAATAATATTTGGCGGAATGGTAACTTCACATCTTCAGTTGTTCAGTTGTTCTGCACAAAATAGGCTAAAAATAGACCTACAGCCTACAGGCTACAGTGAAATCCCTGCCGTTGTCATGCATCTCTCATTCTCTCTCCGTCTCTCTCTCTCTGTCTCTCTCTCTGTCTCTCTCTGTCTCTCTCTCACTCACTCACTCACTCCCTGACGTTCTCGCTTGCTGGCTGCAACAGTGGTCACTGCAAAGTTCTTTTTACTGAATTCTGATGATAATGTAGGTATGAACCACTGTTAAAAAGGTAGGCGGGCTCAAACCGGCTACGCCGGAATTAGAGTGACTATACTACTACTAATAAAATAACAAAAACAACGGCCGCAAGGTTTTGACAGAGAAACATACACGTTACCAAAAAAATCACACCAGTGTGAACAGAGTGGTGCAACTCCCGTCTATTGGTTCTCTGTATCGTTCCAATTTGTATCGTCCAATTTCTTCTCTGTATCGTTCCAATTTCTTCTCTGTATCGTTCCAATTTCTTCTCTGTACTCTGGTGCCCCCTACTGGTATAAATAAGTAACATACTCGTGCTCACTTATACAAACATACATACAGGTACCTACCTACCTACCTAGGTACACGGACGTTGCTGGATGTAGGAGTGGTTGCGCCACTCAAAAAAGGAAACGTTAAGGGGTTGAAGGGAGGGTTTCACCTGACAAATGTCAAGATGTCTTGTTTTTTCCCTACTTTTCCAGTGATCAATGGATTATGGCCATGATATTACGGTAAGAAAACAGGTTTTCTGGAACTCTCTTTTAGCAACTCAAGCCCTGACGTACGGTGTCAGGCAAAAAAAAAACACACACACAACACACACACACACACACACACACACACACACACACACACGCACACACCCACCCACCCACATGCGCAGGTACACCTTTACCTGTTCCAGGTGGCGTTGGCTCCTGCTCTCCTCTGCTGTGTCCCTCTGTCTCTGCTGGACTCGTCTGTCCCGCCCTTCTCTGATCTCCTGTCAGACAACTCTGTGAGGCTGGAGGAGGAACCGCCATACTTAAACCTGTGTAGACTCCTGAACCGAGAGAGAGAGAGAGAGAGAGAGAATTCATCAGTCACATTCTGTCTCTGTAGATTTCAGATTTTTGAGTGGTGCCAACCGCCTCCATCAAGTGACTTTGTGTGTACGTCTGTCTGAGTATGACCCATTGACCCCGCCCCCCCCCCCCCCCCCCCCCACACACACACACACACACAAGCACACGCCAGGAAGAAGGGATCATTACAACCCTCATGCTTAGGTCAACAACCAAAGGCAGTAAATATAACAATAAAGGTATAGTTGCACTGCTCAGTTCATACCTGCTGTGCGATTCTTATTGAAGGGATAGTCCCTTGAGATGCAGCATCTCATTTTTTGAGGGGGTCCCGTAAAAAAACATCAACAAGATACATGATACAGTAGACGTATACAGATGCATTCATGCACAGAGAGCTTGCTCCCCCTCAACCACCCACCCCACTAGGGATGTACCGATGGGACATTTTGGCCAATATCGATATCCGATATAATGAATTGCTGTTATGGCCGATAACCGATGGCTATTCTGAAAAAAGGCTTAGAAACACTGAAATAAAAAAAATAAAAAAGCAATTCCAAAAAGGGATGCACCATTATTGGCCTATATCCCAACATTATGAATGTAGTACATTTATTTTCAAATGTTCCAACTTCCAACTTCAGACTCTTTTGAAAGCTTCCCCAGAAAACACTGATAGAATTTGCAGCCTTCACCATCACAAAGGCTTTTATTTATTTATTTTTCAACATAATTATTATAAAATAATAATAATATCTGCTAAAACCGATATATTATTTTACCGATACCGATTACCGATATATTGGTTTAACCCCTTTTGGTGTTAGCATTATGTTATGCTTTAGCTATTGAAAAATAGCAGATCTACAAGCGCCAGATCTGCTATCTACAAGATCTGAGCTACGAGCTACGAGCTACGAGCTTGTGGGTCTGCTATTTTTGAAAAATCGAAGAACCACTGACATAGAAACATAGCTTTTTCAGAAAACTGTAAGGATGTAGAAGACATTTTTAGAATCTGATCTCCGGTCAAAATGGGTTAAGACCAATATCGTCCGATACTGATGTGTTGACCGATTGCCCATCCCTACACATCACCAACAGCCACCACATCATCAACTGAGGTTGGCAACAGAGGAAAGAAGGGCAAATACTGTACATCAGCGTATTGTATGTCCTTACAGGTAGCCTACTGTAGACTGGGCAGACAACTGGTCAGACCTCAATGCTGTGCTCATGCTGTAAACAGAAGTAAACTTTCTGCTGCCCTGTGAGAAATTCAACAGAAGTGTTCCTCAAACTTGAACATCTGTTTGAGAGCAACAAAAAGCTCATTGCTGCTCATTGGCAAGTTGCAACCAAACAAGAGTCCTCGCGCCACGGCCTCAGAGATAAGGTTTAGTTCTTTGTGGCTCTGTGATTGTATTACCATCTCATTATAATATTATTACTTATACTTTGTATATTTTATCACAATTACTGGTTTTATCTTTCACAATACTTTGGCCCAAAGACGTGCCGTTTTAGCAGATAACTGCTACACTGATCTCTCTTCTGGAGACTTCCTTATCCAACTAGCCCATTCTGACCTGAGATCAGATTCATACGAGGTTTCCACTGGACACACACTGGTCTGATTAACCCATTCTGACCTGAGATCAGATTCTAGAAATGTCAGTCGCTCTTCGATTTAAAAAAAATAGCAGACCTACAAGCTCGTATCGCGCCACTCGGTGGCGCGCTATGAGCTTGTAGATCTGCTATTTTTCAATAGCTAAAGCATAACATGATGCTAACACCAAAATGGGTGCCCGTTCAGAATGGGCTAGACTAGAGGAAGGTCATTTTACATACAGTATGTAGATGCTATTGCCAGACAGTAAAAGTATCAATACTGCAATGTACGTAGAACTACTCCGTTACATGTAAAATTTCGGAATTCAAAATTTACTTGAGCAAAAGTATAGGCATCAAAATGTAGTAAAGTACCACATGCGACACATTGTGAGCTTGTGGATCTGCTAATTTCAAATGGCCGAACTGTATAGGCTATAGGGCTATAAGTGGATAATTATGTTAAGTAACTATAGTTACTTATACTTATACTTACTTATAGTTACTATAGTAACTCAAGTTTTCAGATAAATGCAGTGGAGTAAATTTGGATCCGAGATGTAGGCATGTAGCAGTAAGTAGAAGACAAGTGCAATATAAAAGTATTGCTAATTGGAAATACTCAAGTAAAGTACAAACACCTCAAATTTGTACTGTACTAAAATAAATGTACTTAGTTACTTTCCACCACTGTTGCCAGAGACACTGGACTCCAAGTGGAAGACCTGGCCAAGGCAATGGTAGATAAACCAGAGTAGCACGCCTGACTGTCTTTCATCTCAACTGTAGTCCATGGTGATGATGACTTTGTTATTGTTATACTTGGTTATCATAAAATCATAATGTTAAAAAACTAAAAATGTACTTGTATGTTTGGTAATAGCAGTGACAAACATCCAACATAATCTCTACATGCAACATTTTTCAGATAACATAAAAAAAAAGAAAAAAACACCAACCAATGCATGTACAGATTAGGCCCATTGATAATTGACTAAATTGGGGTGAAACATTAACCACTTAAACTTAGTTGGCCCGAGGTCCCTTAGGGCTCTAGACTTGGTCTGCTTCTTTTCCCCCCTCTGCCCCAAATCTCTTTGCTTTGAAAATAGTCAACCTACAAGCTCACAACCGGCTATCTGTCCAGAATGTTCAGCACAGAATAGGGATGTGGTCAAGGTTCAAGGTTGTCTTTATTTGTCTCCCTTGGGAGAAATTTGTCTTGGAGACAGAGTCACAGCTGCATACAAATAACAGACACGTTCACATAGGAAAAGGAAAAACACCATGAAGAAACACCCAACATACACAAAACAGAGATATTGCACACATTCCCTTGGTCAAAATGTAATGAATAAACTAATATGGAATATGATGTGTTCACTCATTGTCAGACAGGTGCGAAGTTGAACTAGACAGAGGTGCACTTCCTCCTTGTGAATCATACAACCAGAATACAGAACAATACAGATCTTTGGAAACACTTTCACCAATAAATAATAACTTCTGAAGCTTCTCAAGAACAACAGTTGCACGTATCGATTTATCAATGATAATGGAGCTGTGATTGGTCTACTTTTGAGGACAGACTTTAGAGTGAGTGCATAATACAACCCTTTTCCTAGTGAAAAAAGAAATCACACAAGTGAGCTGTGTCTCTTATCATGATGATGATGAACGTCATCGTGCATCCCTTTTTCAGGGCCACATGGCCTAAATGTTTATTCATACGGAACCTAGTTGACCGAGGGGGCACCGCACCCACTATCAACTATCACTATCTATCTATAGTGTTTTGGATTTGGTAATAGTTTATTTGGAATAAAACTTGGCTGCCACATGACGTCACAGGGGAGGCACACACAAAGCCACGTTGGAGCGGCTAGCAGTGCTCAAAAATAAATAATTGAGACAAAGAGAGAGAGAGAGAGAGAGAGAGAGAGAGAGAGAGAGAGTTACTGAGAGGGACGAGGACAGAGGGTAGAGGAATGTATGGTTGACTGACAGACAGACAGACGGACGGACGGACGGGCGGGCGGACGGACGGACGGACGGACGGACGGACGGAGGAAGGAAAACCAAAACAGAGATGGAACTCCTGTTGTCTCTCTCCCCCCTCTCTCTCTCTCTCTCTTTCTCTCTCTCTCTCTCAGAACAAAGGGACCTTTTAGAACGGGAAGGGGGGCGGGGGGGGTGGGGGAGGGGGTGTTGCACAGGCAGGAGGGGGGAAGTATTTAAAGGTGACACACACGTTTCACTTCCTCAGTCTGAGAGCCAGAAAGATACAGAGAAAGAAGAATGGAAGGCGGAGGGGGGCATGAGAGAAGTGTGTGTGTGTGTGTGTGTGTGTGTGTGTGTGTGTGTGTGTGTGTGTGTGTGTGTGTGTGTGTGTGTGTGTGTGTGTGTGTGTGTGCGTGCGTGCGTCATATGCGTGATATGTGTGTGTGCGTGGGTACTCCTACCTTCTTAATGAACCTTCACGTTCCATGTGGGTTTAGATAGAAGGCCGCAACCTAGCAACCACCTAGCAACCGCCAACAACCAATCAGCATCTGTCAAAAATAATGACAAAAACATTCGGCTAAGATGACAACCTCACAATACTAACAATATTAATAGCACTAATAGTAGTAAGTAAGTACTGGCTGTAACAGTACTAACTAGACTAACAGACTAACAATATAGCAGTATAGTAATAAGTAATACAAGTATTAGTAGTACTATGTATGTACTGACAGCACTAAATACTACACATACATTATTATTAATAGAACTAACTTTACCAATGCAATAACAGTCAGATATGTGTCTCTACAGTCAACACTCAATCATCTGGTGGACTGTAATCAAAATAATGGTAAGAGAAGATATTTGATGGCACACACGCACGCACGCACAGAATGTCACACTAACTGTAGCCTAGCTTATCTGTGTCTTCAAGTTTATAAATACAACATGCGTTTGATTCTGTATCAGAATTACTGAACATTCTGTTATAACTTGCAAGCTCCACTTGACCTACTGTATGTGTGTGACTCTCTCTCACACACACACACACAGCAGGCAAGCAGGCGCACGCACGCACGCACACACGTGCTTGCGCAGACGTACATGCATGGAGGCATGCCGGGAGATGGAAATACACACTTTGTAATATTATGAGAGGGGTTGAGGGAGAATGGTTAATAGAAGTGGTACTGTTCAACAGAGAGATAAAGAGAGCGAGGTAGAGAGAGAGGAGTGTGTGTGTGTGTGTGTGTGTTCAATCTTTTCATAACCATAAATCAAAGTCCAAACGGGCTGTATTATTTGGAGTAGACATTATTACCTTTGTGCATGTGTAGTGACCTGGCAGCAGCCTTATTCCAGCAGGTCAGATGTTAGATAACATGCAGCTACAGTACATGTTTCATTACAATGGAGGGATTCAAACACACAAACAGCTATACCGCCTGCAGCCCATTAACGGTTTCAGTGGCCTTGCTCAAGGGCACTTCAGCACGGTGGAACCTGAAGCCAGGAACCTCTCAGCTCTCACATTAACGTAACGCCAGTGAATTACGCGCACCTACCATGAACTTGAAGACAGGGACCTCTACCATTAACGCCAATGAATTTACATCCAACCAAACGTTTAAGCTTTTCTCAAAAATGAATGCCCTGTTTTATACCGTACATTGTCGCACGTACATTTGCTTTAAGTACTGTACAACTTTGTGGTACTTTTTTTGCGTTACTGGAGTATTTCCAATTTGCAATACTTTTACTTCTACTCCACTACATCTCGGAGGCTAATATCTTTTACTTAGAATACTTTTACTTCTACTCCACTACATCTCGGAGGCTAATATATTTTACTTAGAATACTTTTATTCCACTACAACTACGTTAGTTACTAGTTATTTTGTAGATATTGACCATTATTACAAAACATTCATTAACCCATTCTGAACGGGAACCCATTCTGAACGGGAACCCATTTTGGTGTTAGCATCATGTTATGCTTTAGCTATTGAAAAATAGCAGATCTACAAGCTCATAGCGCGCCACCGAGAGGCGCGCTATGAGCTTGTAGGTCTGTTATTTTTGAAAAATCGAAGAACGACTGACATTTTTGGAATCTGATCTCAGGTCAGAATGGGTTAATCAGACCAGTGTGTGTGTGTGTCCAGTGGAAACCTCGTATGAATCTGATCTCAGGTCAGAATGAGTTAACCATTAACATTAATTTACTTTTGGTACTTCAAGTATAGTTTGCGGCCAATATATATTTGTACTTTTATTTCAAGTACATTTTGAATACAGGACTTGTAACAGTATATCTGCATTGCCAGTATTGATCTCTCTAGGTGGTCATCCTGGTTCTCCATACATCTGGTTCTCCATACATCTGGTTCTCCATACATCTGGCCAGTCCGTTGGTACTTTGCGCTCCTGCGTCTTGAGTACATCCACATTATGTTAACCCATTCTGACCTGAGATCAGATTCATATGAGGTTCTTCGATTTTTCAAAAAATAGCAGACCTACAAGCTCGTATCTATGAGCTTGTAGATCTGCTATTTTTCAATAGCTAAAGCATAACATAATGCCAACACCAAAACGGGTTCCCGTTCAGAATGGGTTAATGTGGGATGTCCTCTTGATTCGATGCCCATGTGTTGGTTCCCACAGCACCAATTTGCTGGCTGGCAGTTCTTGATGTCTTTGGTGCACTCCTACCGATACTGCACGTAACATTCTGGTGTAGCACCCATACTTTATTACTTGTACTTAAGTACACAGTACTCTTCCATCACCGGTTAGTATCGTACTATCTGGGTGCTCAGTGGTTTCATTTTATGCTCTCAAGAGTAAAAAGAATCCTGTCAGGTGTAAAGGAGCGACTTGGACACTCAGGCATGAAGGAAGCATGAGTTCAAGTCCGTTGCTCTCCCCATGTCCCCCATATATGGGGACTAGGTTGGTGGAGGGTGTGTAGAGCCCAGGATCACATTAGGTAATTGACACAGGGGTGAAGAAATGGGTTACAAAATCGTTTAAATTTAAAATGAGTAAAGAAATCCATAAGGGTCCATTTGGTTACCAACTCTCCATCATTTAACTGGGGTCCACCTGGGACCCCCTCAAGGACCACTGGTGGTCCCCGGACCACTGATTGAAAACCACTGCTCTACACGAACACAATTGGCGTGTGGGAAGCCGTGCGGCGAGGGTGTTAAAAGGTTTTTTTACGGTCCCTTACACCATAGTGGACAAGTGGCTTTTCATCAGACAAATATTGAACCAATACAAAATATTAATAGTTTTTTAATTTAATTTAATTAAGAGCTTGTTGGATTCATTGGAATACAGGTTATTATTATTATTATTATTATTAATGTATTTATTTATTCATTTCCTGAAAGTAACGGTTTTGGACATAAATAAGGTTTCCAGCGACAATATGCTTCTGAGTATAACTTTAGTCTCAAAATATTCATGTAGGCTATATATCCTCTAGCAGTCTAGCTGGAGGAAAATAATATTGCTCAAACCAGAGATCTCAGCTCAACTCCCTGCTAAATCTACGTAGCTCTGGTCCATCCATAGCATTATTAGGGTTTATGTACCAGAGCTATGCTAAATCATGTTTTTCCCTCATTGAAGGAGTCCCCTCACCCTTTTTTACACTAATCCTCAGCATTACACTAGAATAAGACCGTCCATTTGGATGTGTGTAGTGAACAGCAGACTGCACAGTGCACTGTTGTAGGCTACAATATAGGAAATAAAGCTGCAAACCAGAATTTATTTTAACTGAATGAAATGAATCTGTAGGTTCGAATGGAGGTGGTCAATCTCTCTTCTCTTTCATTGAGAAATACAGACCGCATGGGGTCGGGTATGGACACCTACTGCAGGTTGGTTGACTGACAAGTAGTATAACAATGCAACTCATAACATGCAAGTAGGCTATCCTATTGCAGCTTGTTGCTTTAAGATAGAATTCTGGATTACAGAGTAGAATAGAAGTTTCACAGCTGCCTGTGAAACTCAACAAGGTGAATGCAATTACCGTAAAATGCAGAAGGAAAACCAGCCAGCTGAGCCAGGGGACTATAGTTGGCAACCACAGTTGAGTTTTAAACATTTATCTGAAAAATACTATCCGTGTCCACACAGACAAGAAGCACAACTTTTAACTAAACTGAACAAAAAGTGAACAAAATGCACACGAAGCCATTCAAACACTGACCTTGTCAGAAAGAGCCGCTCTCCTCTTCTTTAGAAACGTTGGAAAACGGGACAGACATCTACTGAAAGTGACTCAAACCGTCTTAAAAACGTTCAAAAAGTTATAAATCTTAAAGTTTGACAAACGGCAGAGGGCAGACAGACGAGAATTACAAGGTTTTAACGGTCCGTGGTGTTTAGAGTTTAAGTGACAGCACAGTACAGTATGACAGAACTGGATTAAAGTGACATGGGGAGAAGTGAGATCCCACCACAGTAGCGGAGAGAGAGAGAGAGAGAGAGAGAGAGAGAGAGAGGTTCAGTTCTCTCTCCTCCTCCTCCTCCTCCCCGCCGTGAGGAAGTGAAACGAGAGAGAGAGAGAGAGAGAGAGAAGGGGGGGGGGGGGGGGGGGAGCAATGGATAGATTCTCAAACGTTTTGTTACATTTCATTCATTAAATTCAACATTCTTTGGTGGTAGGGTATCAGTGGTGGAAAAAAGTACTATTTACTAAATAGTAAAAGCTAGGCTATACCAATAGCCTATGCCTATATAATATATATATATATGCTACAATATATATTACATATATATATTATATTATTATTATATATTACTATATACTACAATGTAAACGCTCAAGTAATACAAGTAAGGGCCATTATGCAGAGTGTCGACCCATTTCACTTATCATAATGTTTCAAAAATTTTGTTTTTGTTTTTAATTGTAGTGGCGCAGAAGTAAAAGTAGGCCTATTGAACATTGGAAATACTCAAGTAGGCCCAGTATAAGGGCTAGTAAAAGTAGGCCTACCTCACCTAGGCTCAGTACCTGATAGGAAAAACAACAGCAGTGCATAAATGGTTTATTTTGTTTGACTTCATTTATCATTAAAACACTCAAACTTGTAGATCAAGCTTGTTGAGAGACAATATGTTGTGGAAATGGAGAGAGAGGCCCGCCTCCTTTCTCTCATCGTATCTTGGTTTATAACAGCTAAAGTCTATTCCAGGGCAAGATTCCATTGGCAACACCATAAACACACACACACACACACACACGCACACGCACACGCACACGCACACGCACACGCACACGCACACGCACACGCACACGCACACGCACACACACACACACACACACACACACACACACACACACACACACACACACACACACACACACACACACACACACACACCTGTAAAAATACCACTTACCAAATAGGTCACTGATCACTGCACAACGTATAAACATTCTTATTATTGTTTCCACGCACATGCGTGCACACACAATCAATCCATTTCTATAGACTCCAGTGTGTGTGTGTGTGCGTGTGCGTGCATGTATGTGTGTTCAGCCAGCCATGCTTCCAGTCCTGCTCCTACAGTAAATGAATGATGTCTTTCTGTTTGTTCAGAGACTTTTTCCTCCCTGGATGGCATACGCCCGCACGCCCGCACGCACGCACGCACGCACGCACGCACGCACGCACGCACGCACGCACGCACGCACGCACGCACGCACGCACGCACGCACGCCTCTTTCTGACACCTTTAGCCCCAGATGATTGGACACACAATTCAATTCAATTCAAAGGGCTTTATTGGCATGAGAAAACATACGTTTACATTGCCAAAGCAGAAAGAACAATACAGCAATACAATCAAAACAAAAACAAAAATTATGTACTTTGTCAGATTCTTCAATAGATCAACTTCTATGTACCAAGATCACTCAATGCAGGTATAGTGCAGGCATATACACAATTAGTCTTTACGGTGGTTGTGACACACAAGGAAGTCTTTCCTTCCTGGTTACTGTCACTGTGGTGATGAAGAGAGGAGAGGAGAGGAGTTTTTGTAATCATGTAACCCTCATGTTCTTTGTTCTTTATTTAGACACATACTCTGGTACACATAACAAAACAGACAGGACATACTTGTACAGGACAATACACAAACGCACGCACGCACGCACACACGCACACGCACACGCACACGCACACACACACACACACACACACACACACACACACACACACACACACACACACACACACACACAGGGTAAAAAAAATTACCCTCAGCACTTGTCAATTCTGCCTGTATAAACAGACCGAGTGTGGGAACGTGTGTGTGTGTGTGTGTGTGTGTGTGTGTGTGTGTGTGTGTGTGTGTGTGTGTGTGTGTGTGTGTGTGCGTGCGTGCATATTCTAACCTGAGGCAAGGTCACTCATACCACAGCAGAACTGAGGAAAGGACACTAGAAGTTAACATGGCTTCAATTCCATTATATTAACGTGCCCAAATCACAAGTTGTCTCAGGCCACTTTACATGTAAAGCAGACACCCAAACTGTTCCCCCCCCCCATGAGCAAGCACTGGGCAACAGTGGCAAGGAGAAAAACTTCCCCTTCTTTAACAGGAATTAAGAAACCTCAAACAGAACCAGGGTCTGGGTGGGCAGCCATCTGCCGGCCTGCCCTGGACCATGTTGGATTCGATGAGAAAGGGGGGAGAGTGTAACAATTTACAATTTACAATTTAGGCATTTAGCAGACGCTCTTAATCCAGAGCGACTTACATTAAGCAGGAACAAAAAAGCATGGGAATACATCACATAAGAACATTTATCATGAGACATGCGTAAGCTAAGAAAGTAACAGTGGAATATCTATATGATGAAACTATACATATGAACTATACATCTATACTACTATGCTATACTTATGTACTATGATGTGCTATGACTACATACAATGCAATTATAGTGCTGTCTACATAACATGCTATAAGACTGTATCAAATGCTATCTACGTCTACAGAAATGCTATCTAAGGGGGTGGGGTAAGTGCTACGGGCCATGATGGATTCTGAAAAGGTGGGTTTTCAGACTACGGCGGAAGATTGGCGGAAGAGAGAGAGAGGGGAGGGGACGTGACGTGACGTGACGTGACGTGACGTGACGTGACGCAGCCATTGCCAGCGCTCCGTGGCGCTGGCTCAGGTCATATTTTCTCTATAGGAGTTATACTCAATCTGAAGTCACACAGTCACAGGCAGCGAGCAACTCTATCAACTGAAGGATGTCAATTTAAACATGGACGCATTTCCGCCACCAAATCATTGGTTGCTGTGGATGGTTTGATAGAATTCACTGCCATGGATATTATACCAGATAGAGTGTAAAACAGCAGCCAATGACTGTATGCAGAATGTCTGCATAATGGGGACATTATACAGACACACACACACACACACTGCTGACAGCCAGCAGCACCTGCTGTTATTTCAAGCAACTCCCTTCCCACACTGTTGGGAAATCCCAGCAGAACTGAAGTAAAACACGTTTTGCTCACCTCAGTTCCTCCTTCATACGCGAAGTGTTGATTCAATGTTATTTCCTCATTGTCTTCATCAATAAGGCTTCAGTTTATGGGTATAGTTAAAAATGGAAACGCAACAGTCGTCCTATCCAAGCTCAGGCAGGCAGCAATGAAATGACACAGACGCTTTTCCTGGTCAAGCGCTCCAGGTATAGTCGAGCTCAAGTTCGCATTTATGAATGGCGGTAACCGCTCCAAAATCATGTGTGGCTATAATTGCAACCACAGGTCGTATTTACCGTACTATGAAATCGTTCATTTCCTGTCAGTCACTCATTATCTCCATACATGGGAACGCCCCCAATTAAGACTATATGAAATCATTAATTTCCCGTCAGTCACTCATTATCCCCATACATGGAAATGCCCCCAAATAAGCCCAGGTCTCGTGACATCACGTGACATCATCAGGGATGGAGATCTCTGATGTCATTGTAAATGCGACCTGCTGTCGCAATTAAGCCCATATATGGAGATCCCTGACCTCAAACCTCAAACCCTTAGATCTCCATATATGGATATACTGCATGTCAGAACCTGTTCTGACACCCTAATGTTGAACCTTCCCCATCCATCCCCATTTTCCCCGTCCATTCAATCTATAGACGGGCCTGCTCCAAAGTTATTACTTGCTCAAAGCAGAGCGCGCAAGTACTGTAATCGGCTGCGTATGTCGGTGGCGTCGCGCGGCCAATCAGAGACCAAGTATGTATTGTTGGCGTCGCTCGGCCAATCAGGGACCAAGAACAGCGATCGGTACATTCGTACATTCCACCAGCCAATGAAAAAACACTGTTCTCGATGAGGTACGTGGAGTACACCGACATACACACATATGTGTGTATGTCGGTGTACTCCACCGGGCAATGAGGGACCACTGACCACTGCTGTATTTCAAACCCAGACAGCAGCAGAGAGCTGTAGGACTCAGAGCAGCAGTCTGTATTTCTGCTGTATTTCAAACCTAGACAGCAGCAGAGAGCTGTAGGACTCAGAGCAGCAGTCTGTATTTCTGCTGTATTTCAAACCCAGACAGCAGCAGAGAGCTGTAGGACTCAGAGCAGCAGTCGTACCAGAAGTGGTGAGCGTACCTGCGTGGCGCGCTCATGCTTGCACACAAGTTGGCAGCTCGACAGAGTGCATTTCTAGTTAGTGCAGCCGCGCCTGAAACTAGAGTTCTCAATAGGCGCAAGAATTAAGGCCTGGCCCTACCTACCTACCAACTTGTCCAAAATGCAGCAGCTAGAGTTTTAACTAGAACTAAGATGAGAGAACATATTACTCCAGTTTTGGCATCTCTGCACTGGCTTCCGGTTGTTTTTAGGATTGACTTTAAAATTCTGTTACTTGTCTATAAAGCTCTCAATGGTCTCGCACCTCCGTACCTCCGTGACTGCCTACCTAGATATGTCCCTAACCGCCCCCTCAGGTCCTCCAATGCTGGCCTACTTGAAGTGCCTAAAAGAATGTGCACAAAAAATATGGTGAGGCAGCTTTTTGCTTCTATGGCCCAACAGCCTGGAATAAACTTCCATTCGAGCTCAGACACACACCCTCTGTAGACATTTTTAAATCTCAACTCAAGACTCACCTCTTCACTCTTGCTTTTAGTTGAGTTTTATTTTTTTATTTTTTTATGTGTTTTTATTTATTTTATGTTCTTATATTCGGTTTTGTTCTCTGCTATTGTTCTATCATCTTAACTACTTGTGTTTTATTGTATTTTATTTTTGTGTCCTGCCCTGTGAAGCACTTTGAGCTGCATTTATGTATGAAAAGTGCTATACAAATAAAGTTTATTATTATTATATTACCTGGACCCTCATCAAACCCTATACACTTAAGAGAATGTCCCCGCTACCACCCTTAGATCTGCTTCTTACAGTATATGGCCAGTACAGAATTAATTCCCTGTTGATCTGACCCCCCATGCCAAAGCGCCAGCACTCGCCCTATCTGCCATCAATGAGGCGGATGCGTGCACACTACCTCGCCCCTTTAGGGCAAGGCCGCTTCTCGCCCCTTAAAAGCGTCTTACTATTAGTCCACCCCCTGTGACGGCATGTGGGATCAGACATCATCATCATACGTCATCATTGTTAGAGTTAAACTGGTAACTCCACTTTAACTATTCTTCCTGGATTAGATAGAAACCTCCATCAAGCAACAACACCCAAAAGTATTCAACCAAAAGTATTTCTCTCTGGGAAAAGCAGAGAGGAAGAGACTCTGAAAGAAGTTGACACAGGAAACCGTGTAAAGCAGTCAGATCTTTAGTAATGTCTTCGGTTCAAGAGTTTGTTACAAGAAATGTCAAGCCAGTAGGAGAGAGAATTCTCCGTACTGTAAGTGTTCAGAACCCCGTTACATCATTTTGCACATACATTTATACTGGCAATCATATCATAGATACAGAATTCAGTTGTCACATTGCAATAGGTCGATAGGCGGTAATCAGAGTACAGTGTCATGAGCGTCCGATTGTCTGAATCCTCTTTTTGACTTTTAATCACGTCCGTGATTAGGATTCTGTTGTTTGACTCTTTTTCTCAGGTGGTGAGAGGGTGTTTATATCCTCATCTTTAGAGCAAAGTTGTTTGTCAGGTCATGCGTCACATTTTTCCATCTGGAGTGGATGAGAGCTGATAATAGGATTAATATCATGCAAATATGGATATAACATCACTGGGTGACAGGGCAGTCCTGTACACCCAATACAAGGTCATTTTTAACATAGTAATAAGATGTGAACAAATACCAAAGAAAATATCCATCAATCATCATGATAAAAGGCACCGCTCACTTCACATAGGTGTGATTCTTCTCCTCCTCAGTGGGTTGTATATGGACTATGGACTGACGAAGCAGATGTTTTACTTCACGGAATTGTAAGTTGTGTTTATTAACATTTCTGCCACAGGCTATGAGATCTGTAATCACGGCTCTGGATATGAACTAGTTACAGTCTGATGTTGAAGTTGAGAGATGAGTTTGTTCTTTATCTGTTACAATCAGCTGAGAACACAGTCCTCTATGGAAGGATGAGCCGTTTAGTAAACATGCACACACGCACGCATTACACGCACGCATTACACGCACGCATTACACGCACACACACACACACACACACACACACACACACACACACACACACACACACACACACACACACACACACACACACACACACACACACACACACACACACACACACACATGCACACACTCACTATATGTGCTCAGGTTTAACTAACTCTGGTTATTTAAACATGTAGTCACTAGGACTTTACAACATTAATAACCCTCAACATTGCTATGGCAGCATGTAGCCAAAATACAATTGCAAGCGTTGTGTTGTATTGAATGTTTCTGTTATCAACACCTGGACATTAACATTACTGCTGGTATCAACACCTCCTTAGTGTTTATGAATCCCTGCCAGGAGGTTGGTGCATTCGGCCGGTTGTCTTGTGCACGCTCACAGCAGGCCACAGCCCTCAATTCCCAAATACTTTTCAAAATTGATCAATGATTACGATTAACAATGTCATTTTTGTAAATTGACAAACACAACACAACTTAACACTACATTGTGATTTGTGTGGAAGCATAGCACATTGCTATGCAAGGGATAATTGACAGCGGGCTGGTCAATTTGAGACAAAAATAAGGATTTCAAGTTGCTTACGAGGCTTGCGCCTTACGGTAATCAATGAAAGGAGTCCATTAATTTATGCAAGGTCAGGGCGAGCGCAGTGCAACGTACATGTCGCCTCGGAAAACACCAGGAAGTGTTGATCAAATAGAATCAATATTCTGTCTATTTCTCGCTTTGAATGTTTTCAAGAACATTCTTGAGAGCAACGTTTAGCTGAAAATGACATTGTGCATTTGTTTACATGGTAGGGTGACCAGATGTCCCCCTTTGTGTGGGACAGTCCCTCATTTCAAAGACTTTTCAGGCGTCCCACAAATTGAGACCCTGTCCCACATTGTGACTGGCAGGCATCAGTGTTCAAATGCCATAATAGTTACTCCCCTAATAGTTGGCTTTCTGATGTAAAGCTCTCTAAATTGTCTCTTTTCCTGCAAGATGTGTTTTTATTTAAGCCTGTTAAACATGAGAAATATCCCCTAGGCTACACTACCAAGTCGACCACCTATGACCAAAATTAGCATTTTAAATGTGAGACTCCAGAGGGGTTTAATAACGAAATGATAGGCAATATTATTTTGGGGCGAATATGACATAAGGCTTTTAATAGCAACAAGTTGCTGACCCCGTTCTGTCCCACTTGTCCCACACAAGCAATAGTTCTGTCCCTCAAATGCAGTGGTTCCTAAAGTGGGGTCAAATGCAGTAGTTCCTAAAGTGGGGTCAAATGCAGTGGTTCCTAAAGTGGGGTCAAATGCAGTGGTTCCTAAAGTGGGGTCAAATGCAGTGGTTCCTAAAGTGGGGTCAAATGCAGTGGTTCCTAAAGTGGAGTCCAATGCAGTGGTTCCTAAAGTGGGGTCAAATGCAGTGGTTCCTAAAGTGGGGTCAAATGCAGTAGTTCCTAAAGTGGGGTCAAATGCAGTGGTTCCTAAAGTGGGGTCAAATGCAGTGGTTCCTAAAGTGGGGTCAAATGCAGTGGTTCCTAAAGTGGGGTCAAATGCAGTGGTTCCTAAAGTGGAGTCCAATGCAGTGGTTCCTAAAGTGGGGTCAAATGCAGTGGTTCCTAAAGTGGGGTCAAATGCAGTAGTTCCTAAAGTGGGGTCAAATGCAGTGGTTCCTAAAGTGGGGTCAAATGCAGTGGTTCCTAAAGTGGAGTCCAATGCAGTGGTTCCTAAAGTGGGGTCAAATGCAGTAGTTCCTAAAGGGGGGTCAAGTGCAGTGGTTCCTAAAGTGGGGTCAAATGCAGTGGTTCCTAAAGTGGGGTCAAATGCAGTGGTTCCTAAAGTGGAGTCCAATGCAGTGGTTCCTAAAGTGGGGTCAAATGCAGTGGTTCCTAAAGTGGGGTCAAATGCAGTGGTTCCTAAAGTGGGGTCAAATGCAGTAGTTCCTAAAGTGGGGTCAAATGCAGTGGTTCCTAAAGTGGGGTCAAATGCAGTGGTTCCTAAAGTGGAGTCCAATGCAGTGGTTCCTAAAGTGGGGTCAAATGCAGTGGTTCCTAAAGTGGGGTCAAATGCAGTGGTTCCTAAAGTGGAGTCCAATGCAGTGGTTCCTAAAGTGGGGTCAAATGCAGTGGTTCCTAAAGTGGGGTCAAATGCAGTGGTTCCTAAAGTGGGGTCAAATGCAGTGGTTTCTAAAGTGGGGTCAAATGCAGTGGTTCCTAAAGTGGGGTCAAATGCAGTGGTTCCTAAAGTGGGGTCAAATGCAGTGGTTCCTAAAGTGGGGTCCAATGCAGTGGTTCCTAAAGTGGGGTCAAATGCAGTGGTTCCTAAAGTGGGGTCAAATGCAGTGGTTCCTAAAGTGGGGTCCAGGGGGTGCTTGAGGGAGTTCCAGGGGGGCCCCCGGCTAAATGATAGTTAGCTCAGAGCGTGTACAAATGGAACCAAATGGATCTTCATGCGTCTGTAACTCAAGAGTGTATACAAATGGAACCAACTGGACCCTATAACATGTCCATTTGGTTCCATTTGTACAATCTCAGAGTTAAATTAACTATACATTGGGGGTCCCAGAGATAGAAACGCCATTAAATTAGGCGACCGTAGCCTAATTCAGGTCAAACCAGGGGGCCCTTGAAATGAAAATGGTTGAGAATCACTGCTAGAGCTGTAAAATCATCTCTTATGGAGGTCCTTTTGCATGTATTTTCAAATGGGGGGTCCACTGGCTAATTAGTGTCAATTTGGGGGTGCTTGACATGAAAAAGTTGGGGAACCACTGCTCAAATGAACTGTTTGGATCTGGTCACCCCATTACATGGCTGCCAAGTTGGATATGGCACAAAATCAAGCAGCGCAGCAGGTGCTCTGAACCTTTGATTAGCGGTCCGTTATTGAGCTCAGCGGTCATTATTCAGGAATAACACACAGCTGAATTCAGTGATTGACCAATCATTCAACCAAGCCGTGTAATAACAGTAGCTAAAGACTGGACAGGGAGGCCATGCGGTGTCATTGTATTCTATACTAGTGTGGCTATTTCAAACTAAGCCCTCCTCTCGCCACAAAGGCATTGTGTGTTTGTATAAACCGCGATATGTGGTTGTCATGTTAATTGATTATGTATATGTACCTCTGACAATAAAACAGAAGACATACAGATATTGTGCACACACGCACTCATGCACATACACGCATGCACCCAAACACACACCCCCCTCCCTCTCTCTATTTCATTCCTCTTCCGCTCTCTTCTTTTCTATCTTTTCGTATTTTCCTTTTTAATAGACTATTCAGATCTAACCTCCTCTCTCCCAGCCCCCCACCCCCCACTCTCTTTGAGAGTGTAGTATTGTCCCGACAGAGAAAAGGCCACTCTAATTGGTCACGACAATGTACACAATAACACACACACACACACACACACACACACACACACACACACACACACACACACACACACACACACACACACACACACACACACACACACACACACACACACACACACACACACACACACACACACACACACACACACACACACACACACTCTCTCTCTCTCTCTCTGTCCTACTTAGGTCAGCAGCACCATGGGAACTAACCCATGCACGTGTGTTTGTGTGTGGCCCAAAGCCTGTAGAGACAGATTTGCAGGCATTCAATTACGATAGTTACATTCCCTTATATGTCTAGGGGTTATTAAAGGATGCAACAAGGCTGGCAAGTGAACTGTTGTTTATTCACGGTGCTTCAATAAGGTTAAATATATAATAGGTGAATATATAAATATATCTATCTAGACAACCTGTACGGACTAATAACGATAGCTTCTGGGTTTCCAACCAAATCAAATATAGGGCCTGAGCTCTCTACTCGAGCTACGAGTTTACAAGTTTCAAGTTCGATGTTATTTAAATTATATAATATCAACAAAACCGGCTGTATGGGGCAACACAGGGAAACAAACAAAACCGACTATACCTACTCTAGAAACCAAATGAACCCTCTCTATCTACGCCTAACCAACAAAAGGAAAAGAAGGGTTACAAAGGATTAACCTATATAAACTCTCTACTCTAACTACGGCCTAACAAAAGAATGACTGTTACAAAAAGCAAGCTCCCATACTCCTTTAAGTGATACCTTACCACTTAGATCAACGTAAGCAGAATTACTTCAAACATGATAGATGAACACTCAGGGCGCTCCACACCTGTAGAGACCCTGTAGTGCAGGGGTCCTCAACTAGAAATGATGAAGGTCCACAATTATTTTTTTGAATAAGACCGAGGTCCGGTCCGATGCGCGGCGTCCATCGGAGAGCGGGGCTCTATGCCCGTTTAGTATGGTCAAGCCAAGCTTATACAAATCAGATCGCCTTCCACCCAACCAATAATGGGGTGCAGAGTGCAGGCCCGGAGTGGAACTCCAAATCAGGCCGGGAGTTATACGCCCTGGCAGGCCACACTACAGCGCGCGCCAGAATTTTGGGGGCCCTTGGGGGACATTTTGGGGGCCTTTGCAGCAATTTCACATGAGAAATGTACCATCTGATGTTATTTATATTATTAATTTAATTTATTATTTAATTTTTTTTGGGTGGTCCACCGGACCGCGGACCACCGCTGTAGTGTATGCGTTTTACAAAGGTGTAGCTCACAGCTCCCCTGGACAAGGTGCTCTCAGTATGACCCACTGAGTCACAATGCCAACCAGCTCACATCACAGCTGCGCTTACAGTAAGTAGGCTTCCACAGGCTGGCCCTCTGATCGACGGTAGGCTCACAGTGACGAGGTGGGCAGGTGGAAGGTGGATGGTTCTCCGCCTCCGAGCACCACAGCATCAGCCAGACCTGGGACTGAAAACTTCAATCAGCACTCTATATAATGCAACAGCATGTGACTGACAAATAACCGTATTACCATAATCACTGTATAATATATATATATATATAGAATAATAGAAATAACCAGGATTCAATTTAAACAAAACCACAGAAGTACCACTCCAAAGTTAATTCTGCAGGGTCTTTGTACCGAGGATATTTTGGAACGCAATAAAGACGTTATCAGAAATAAATAGGTTGAATAGTTTGAATGAAATGTAATTTTGTCCAATCTGTATGGTAGGGTCCAAGACATAAAGAACATTGGAATCAGTGTTGTTTTCGTCAGGACTGACGATAACGTAAATGACGACGTCAACGCCCCTTTTTCCAGGACTAAGACGGACTAAAACGAACGACACTCAAATAATTCGGGACAAGACTGACGCTGACGAGCTAATTAGCTCTGTTTGATAACATGACGATGACGAGACGTGTGTGTGTTATCGCTGACAAGACGAGGCAAGACGAAAAATATCACCGAATAGTAGTAGTGGTCCTAAAGTTGTGAATCGATATAATTCAACTAAACTGCGGGGAAAACACAGATGTACAAGCCCAACACGCCGTGCATTGCGACGGGTAGATAACTTGTAGATCTGCTACTTCCAGCGCAGGAAGGGCGCATGCTTATGACGCTCTTTAACTATATGCATCAGCGACGCTGCGACAGTCACAACACACCAGCAGACGGAATGCACAGACAGATCCGACACAACTTTATTGGACACGTCTGTGCTTTAATCCACGCTTCCATAGCCTTTTAAATCTTATTTCCCATCCACGGGCACAAGCAAAGTGATATCAGCAGCTTGCCTTCCACCCGATCTGGATGGTGGTGGTGTTGTCTGACGAGGGTAGCTACTAGCTAGCATGGGAGCTAACATTAGTTTAGTTCTGGTCCATATCGTTAGAAGGAGTCCTCCTTAATAACACTATTGTGTTACCCCTCGATGCTGCGTTTACACGGGCAGACACAAAGACGAATGGGAATATAATTTGGAGCAGCTACACGTCTTTGCATCAACATGTTGCTGGTTTCCATTATAAATGAATATCATTGGAGCAGCCACACGTCTTTGCATCAACATGTTGCTGGTTTCCATTATAAATGAATGATCGTCTATCCTTGCGTCTGCCCGTGTTTAGTTTAACTGTCCAGTGTCCACAGCAGGCAGACCTGTCGAAACTGCACTTCTCAGAGACATGCTAAGTTCAAACCCACCTCTAGAATATTACTTTCCCCAGCTATCTCATTCCACTTTCATTTATTGTATTCCATAGTCTTAGTTTTTCCCTAATAAAGTTGTTTTTATTTGTTTTCTCATGTTCCCCTTGAAAAGCATCTTTAAGTACTTTATTGCCTATGCTTATGTAGAAAGAAAGCTCTCTGCTTTGGTCAAATAGGCATATTGATATGCGATTAAAATCTGATTAATTGAGATTAATCAATCACAAATTAAGCCTCCAATTAATTAGATGTTTTTAATGGACCCATAAGTGTTAATTATTTAAGTTAGGTTTTGCCATAATCATGTATTTTGCCATAATCAGGTAGCTTTACAACAAATATGTATTCGGTATTCGGTTTTCGGCCAAGAATTTCCCTTTCGGTGCATCCCTAGCTGTTACTGTTACTGTATGTCCACGGAAGAAACACAGAGGTGTTTTCTTATGGTCATGTCACATATTTGCTGCACCAATTGAAGCCCCCCCCCCAACCCTGTGGAATGCATTCCCCAAAACTCTCAGAGACATGCCCCCACCATACAAACCTTCAATATTACTTTCCCCAGCTATTTATTTTTTATTTACTTAGTGTTTTTCCTTTAATAAAGTTGTTTTTGATTCATGTCCCCCTTGTAAAGCATTTTGGGTACTCAGAAAAGCTCTATATACATTATAATTTTTTAGATATTATTACTACAAAAACAATGTTTTATTGCTTAAACTTATGTATTCACTATTCATTGATTCACTAGTATACCAAAATCCATTAAAAAAATGGCTCTCTCACAGTTCTTGGGTCAAATAATGATATGCGATTAAAATGCGATTAATCGAGATTAATTAACTACAAAGCCTCTGATTAATTAGATTAATTTTTTTAATCGAGTCCCAGCTCTAATTAATACCTGTACGCTATAGACATTTTATTTAAAGACATTTAAAAAAAATTGACAAACTGGACTAAAACCTTTTACTAAAATGACTAAAACTGACTAAAACCCTTAGGAGTTTCCGTCGACTAAAACTATCAAGGATAGAAATGACTAAGACTGACTAAGACTAATTAAGCATTTTTCCAAATGACTAAGACTGACTAAGACTAATTAAGCATTTTTCCAAAAGACTAAGACTGACTAAATCTAAAAAATGCCTGCCAAAAACAACACTGATTGGAATGAGCTGGCAGGAAGCAAAAGTCAAGGCCCAGAAGAGTGATATGGAGAGCTCTGGTTAACACCCTATATGCCCCTCAACGGGGTAAAGAGGATGAACCCATTCTGACCGGAGATCAGATTCATACGAGTTTTCCACTGGACACACACTGGTCTGATTAACCCATTCTGACCTGAGATCAGATTCTAAAAATGTCAGTCGTTCTTCGATTTTTCAAAAAATAGCAGACCTACAAGCTCGTATCGCGCCACTCGGTGGCGCGATATGAGCTTGTAGATCTGCTAATATAACTTATACAATTGGTGTGGTTGTCAATCTCACCTAGACACAGGATCTGACACCAATTTAGACCTGAAGGTCAAGATTAAATTCATTCCCTGGGCAAGCAAGTAGGCTTGCAGCTTTTTACTGTAAAATCCATGAATAAATACATTTCTGGTACATTGCCGGAGTCGTCAAAGTGGTTATTGTGGAAGATACACCAGTGAAAGATGAATATATCAAAACTAACTTTTGTTTAATTGAAAAACGCATGACATTAAAGGGAAATGTAGTTTTTTTTTGCATCCATCTGGAAAAGCCTGGGTACCCTGGCTAGTCTGTCTGTGTGCCTTCCAGATGGAGTTCTGTGTGAGGCCCAAATACGGAGTCCAAGCCAGACTATGACTACAAAAGGTCCTACTGTACCTGTATCTACAGCAGGAGTAACACAATGTCCCTCAATGAAGGTCTAACGTGGCAGAATAATTCACTTTCCTTCCTTCCTTCCTTCTCTTTCTCTTCTCGGGTTCTGATGACTTTATAATTTCCATCATCTCCACGACTACAAATATATCAAGCAAGGTTTTCACACCCTTGCAACAAGCTGTTTCCTGATTGGCCCACAGACAGGAAATTATTTGATGCGGTCAGAATTACAGGAAGCAGGTTGACATTACCTCCAACAATGAAGTTCACAAGGTGTGTGCACGTGAACCATACAGTATTCGTATGAATCGTGTGTGCATGTGCATGATGTAATGCATTGCTAATGGTTTGAAAATGTACAGTATGTGCATGGACATCAGGTGTGTGTGTGAGACTGTGTGTGTGTGTGTGTGTGACTGTGAGTGTGTGTGACTGTGTGTGTGACTGTGTGTGTGTGTGTGTGTGTGTCCTTCACTGACCTCCTAGGTTAGTCTGGCTGGCTGTCCACACGTTGCAATACTGCCTCCCTGTGGGGAGATGAAGAAAACAGCTATATGGCATAACATAGCCTACTGTATGTTTTGCAATAATAATACAAATCTACAGAGTAACTAGTAACTACATTTCTTTTCAAATATTTGTAGTGGAGTAAAAGTACAATATTTACCTCTGAGATATGGTGGAGTAGATATATATATATAATATTTAAAACTGGAAAAACTCAAAAACTATAGCAGGCTTGTGTATTAATAGCACTTCACAATAGAAGTTCTCCCATTTTTTTACTACGAAAATAGCAGTCACATTCATTCATTGACCAATTAATTCCAACCACAGCCTAATAGAGGAATTCACACGTGCGCACACACACACACACACACACACACACACACACACACACTTCTAGAACATAGTTGCACACATATTATTGCACGTTTTGAGGCCCCCAAACCTACTGTATGTTCAAATCTCAACAATGCAATGCACTACAGGAGATGGTTTTTATCACCGTTATCATTTTTTTAATTTTGTGCGTATCCTCACAATATGAAAACTAAACCCCAGTCATAACCTGCAACATTTTAGACACACTGGACTCGGCTGTTCCTATAACAAGAGACACCAGGGGTCTGGAGAAATATAAAATGGCAAAGTTATTCAAGTACATTGAAATGGACACAAACATCTTATACATTCACATTTATCTAAGAACAAAAGGTCAGGATATTTAAAGTGTCTGATATATATATAGCACTGTATTGTACTGTATTAATGAAATAAAAATATATATAGCTAGCATTACTTTGTTACCTAAATATTCACCATCCTGACATTCACACTTTTCAAAATTGGGATTTAATTTGAGGTCAATTGCCCTTCAGTTCAATTAAGTAGGTTAATTGAAAACAGCTTTTGATTGGACGATGGGTTAATAAGGCATTGGTTTTCTGATCAGACTCGTTCTTGGTGACGAGTTTTAAGGACTCTCGTTATTGCAAAGGCAGGCTCATAAATTTCTGGAAAAGATAAATATTCTTAATTGAATTGAAAGATAATTGACTCCAAATATTGCTGTTTAATCTTTATTTTGTCAATTTTATTTTTCACCTAAAACGCACAACATTTCTCTAATAATAGTAACAAAGAAGAATCACAGTGTTTCCACATGGGAGTGTGTAAGAATAGACCCTTACAGGTGTACTTTTACACTCAAGAGTTAAACTAACACTCTCTGTTCACATAACGCCTGCTGTTGTTTCTGTTTGTTTTAAATATAATGATATTCATAAACAACATAACAGTAACAATAATAACGTGATAATAATACAAATGTGTACTTAATAAACTAAAAGCTGAGATGAGGTGCGCGACAGTAGGTGTTTTGTGTGTAACGTGTGTCTGTGACTCTGTGTGCATTTCAGAACGCAAACTGGGGGTGAACAAGCAGAACAAACCCAAGTAAACGAATGAGGAAAAAAACGGAACAGTAAACACCAGAACCAAATGGAATCATCACTGGCGACATTCTAAACGCTGTGCAGAGACTGCTGTTATTCCGGTAACAAGGCCACTTTTATTCTCAACCTATTCGGGCAACATATTTTAAACAAGGTTTCTCTTATTGCAACACAAAGAGGCAACACAGTGAGGAGACAGATGGAGGGACAGATAGAGGGCTGGACGGAGCGGGTGAGTAAGTGATCGGACGGTAGAGGACCAAGTACACTACCAAGGGACCTAGTACACTGCCAAGGGGACCTAGTACACTGCCAAGGGGACCTAGTACACTGCCAAGGGGACCTAGTACACTGCCAAGGGGACCTAGTACACTGCCAAAGGGACCTAGTACACTGCCAAAGGGACCTAGTACACTGCCAACGGGACCTAGTACACTGCCAAGGGGACCTAGTACACTGCCAAAGGGACCTAGTACACTGCCAACGGGACCTAGTACACTGCCAAGGGGACCTAGTACACTGCCAAGGGGACCTAGTACACTGCCAAGGGGACCTAGTACACTGCCAAAGGGACCTAGTACACTGCCAAGGGGACCTAGTACACTGCCAAGGGGACCTAGTACACTGCCAAGGGGACACAGTCCACTACTAAGGAGTCATAGTACACTATCAATTCTTTAGTCTGTTCAGATAAACATATAGTTTAATTTCCTCAGCACTCGGGTCCATGGTAAATATAATTAAAAGGAATTAAAACCATCCAAACCGTACGCTACCACACTACCGAGGGTACATTTAGCGTACCATCCAAGTGTGCGCCGAGCCACTCCGTTCCCCAACACTGTTAGAAGCAGTGCACTGTCAGGACACGGACATCCCTCTCGCTATTGACTCTCCATCCCTGTCCATCCAAACATCTGCCCTTCCATCTCCCACCAAGTTGTCTCTCGAGGGGGTCCGAGGCGTTGGTTAGTGACAGAGAAGAGACAAAGGGTTGTTCATCTTCTTATCAGTCCTGAAACACTCCAAGCCTCCTTTACATTAGCGACCCTGGTTTACAAACCAGTTCACCTCCATCACAAACGATGTACAATCAAACAAAGAAATTACAAAAAATACAAACCCAATGATGTTACGAGACATTCTGCTCGTGTAACATTTGAACAACACATTTCTGGCAAATATGTTTTATGAACTGACTGCTCTCCACCCTACCATCTTCACACTCTACTACTCACCTAATAGCACAGCTTTTGTGTGCCGATATTGTGCTCAACTGGGGAGGCCAATTTGCTCAGTTGGAAGATAAGAGTGCTCCAGACTGTTGGTGTGCTGACTTTACAACGCTTCAAGTTGAATCTGGATCAACTTAAAAGGCACAAAAGACACATTTTCTTTGTAGCCTCGCTTTTTTTAAGGTCTTAGGTAACTTTCTTTTTAAATATAAAGCTTTCTATAACGCTGACCTTTTAATCCTATTCAGTTGAACCTTAAAGGATGTTCTATTGTTTCCAACAGTGTTGACTGAGAGCTTATAGCGCGTTTGTAGCACTTGAGAGAAAAAGACATTCCAACTCCTAGTTAAGCTCTCCATGCATTGAACTGGGTTTCAGTCGCTGCTTAGTAACTGCAGCGGTACTACAACGCCCAGCATGGCTCACATGCATCTGTTCAGCACTGCTAGATATAAGGCTAGCGGACCAGTGGACAAAGACACTGGGGCTCTTCCAATAACCCATTCTGAACGGGCACCCATTTTGGTGTCAGCATCATGTCATGCTTTAGCTATTGAAAAATAGCAGACCTACAAGCTCGTATCGCGCCACCGAGTGGCGCGATACGAGCTTGTAGGTCTGCTATTTTTGAAAAATCGAAGAGCGACTGACATTTTTAGAATCTGATCTCAGGTCAGAATGGGTTCATCAGACCAGTGTGTGTCCGGCGGAAACCTCGTATGAATCTGATCTCAGGTCAGAATGGGATAACCACTTGTCATTCTTACATTCTCACATCCCTCCATTCTTGCTGCAATAGCACTTTTTTTGTTGCATCCCTCCAAGCAGAAATGGGTTTGATTAAATGGCGAGCACACAATGGCACAAAGTGAACCCCAAGGAAGCCCATGAATCATCATCTCACACACCAAACCCTGTCAAACCCTCTTTGGCCTTTTTGGAACGTCCAAAACGCTCCATTCTCCTTCAGCAGTTTTTCTTTTTCTTTTTCCGGCTGTGAAAACCACAGTCAAGTCTTGCAATTACAGGAGTGTAAGTGTGTGTGTGTGTACTGTTCAATCTGTTGGTGTATGTGTGAGTGTGTGTGGCGATCCTCCAGTGCTAACACACACACACACACACACACACACACACACACACACACACACACACACACACACACACACACACACACACACACACACACACACACACACACACACACACACACACACACACAATGACAGAAGCAGAGGTGATGAGGAGACACACTGATCTCCTTGTTCCTTAAAAACGGGTCATGTCCTTTCCCATGTCCCTGCACGCTTCCACACACCACTTCTCTGTTCCATTCCAGGCAGGCAGCGGACTGGACAGCCGCTATGTGGTCCTGAGGTCTGGCTTCCCGGGGCTGCTGACGGACTTCTGCAGCGTGCCGGTCAGGTGGAAAGCCTGGAGCGGAGCGCCTGGGACCTGGCCTCCCGCCCCGCTGATCTTTGTGCCTGCGTAGGTGGGGCTCAGGGGCTGAGAGGCGCTGGTCAGCGGGGACTCTGGTCGCGCCGGGACCTGGTGGGTGGGGTTGGCGGGGCCGCACCACTGGACCCCTGACCAGCGCTGGGCCAGCGGGGGGCTGGAGGAGGAGGCGGGGTCGACCAAAGACCCCTTGCGGCCGCCGGAGGTTAGAGACGAGGAGGAGACACCGGCCGCGCTGCCGGGACACAGCTGGCCCGCCGAATACTTCCTGCCTGGATTGGCTGATTGGACCACCTGGAGGGGGAGAGAGAGAGAGAGAGACCAATGAAATCTAAGTGTGTGTGTGTGTGTAGTAGATACCTTTATTAATCATGCAGGGGAATTTCAGTCACCCAGAGGCAGCGCAGCAGTTAAGACTTGGTACAGTTAAGGTACAGAGTACGTAAAGTACTGTCGTATAGAGAAATACAAAGGCAAGAAAAACCATCAATACAGAACAGCAGTATTCAACACCTACCTATTCAACTGTCCTGCACTATGAGTGGAAAAAGGTTAGTGTGTGTGTGTGTGTGTGTGTGTGTGTGTGTGTGTGTGTGTGTGTGTGTGTGTGTGTGTCTAACCTCGTAGCTGTGTCCCTGGGGCTGCGTCTGTGGCAGCTGTTTGGCACTTCTCTTGCCCTGGAATAATTTCACGATTGTTTAACATAGTCATCGGCGGCCATACCATTTTGTGCATGTATGCAAACACAAAAACACACTTTTCCCTGCATTAAACCTTTACAACTTTCTGATTGGTCAACTAACTTGACACGAGTGTAAGCAAACATCGATATATACACGTACGTATATGCGGTAGTGCACTGGTTGTTTCTGCACATCGGAGGGACGTGGAAGGGAACGCTGTGCCTCCTAATGCACTTGCCCTAGCGTACGCAAAGGCTCCTATGCAAAGGCTCAACAAATGTATGTAACTTAGGTAGCATTTTATGTAGACTTATATAGCATTTTATGTAGACATATCACTATATAGTATATATGCATAGGTTCATTATATAGATATTCCACTGTTACGTTTCTTAGCTTACGTATGATTCATGATAACTACTTTTTTTATGCATGTGATGTATTGCCATGCTTTTCGTTCTTGCTTAATGTAAGTGGCTCTGGATTAAGAGCGTCTGCTAAATGCCTATTTTGTAAATTGTCTAATGCACCACCACCCACCCTCGTACAGTATAAACCATTATGTCAAACAAGGGACTAAATTATTTTCGATCCTATGCCACCAAAATGTGGAACGCCCTACCAACAGTCATTAAGACATGTGAATCCCTTGACTCCTTCAAAACCGCTCTCAAAGGGCACTTACGGACGGCTGCCATTCCTTTTCCCTCACTGTATATGTATATTTTCCCTTTTTACCTCCATTATGATGAATTCCTGTTATGTTCTTTGACTATATAGAAGTGTCTATTTGTACGTCTCTAAATGTTTTGATGAATTGAACATGGTGGACCCTCTTGTAAACAAGTTTAAAGCTTAATTGGGTCGTCCACTCACAGTGGAACAGTCAATACAAACAGTCTTTGTATTGAGTTTGTGCTTGAAATGTACTGTAATTCTGCAAACTGTTAATAAATATTTCAATCAATCAATCAATCAATGTCTGTGGAAGCAGGAGGTCTTCATAGCTCGCTGACCCTAGAACAGCTGTGCGTCTCACCTGCGAGAGGTTCATGGCGTCTCGTGCCCAGTTGTCCACCAGTTTGTGCAGGTCGTCGGTGAAGGTCCCTTTCCTGGGGTGGGGGGGCGGGGCTGACGCACTGGTGGACAGAGACTGGGAACCCACATGATGACCACCTGACACACTCAGGGCGCCCACTGCAGTGGTGCTGGTAGTCCCTGGAGAGAGAGAGAGGGGGGGGGGGGGGGGGGGGGAGAGAGAGAGAGTGAGAGAGGGTGAGAGGGTGAGAGAGGGAGAGAGGGTGAGAGAGGGTGAGGGGGAGAGAGAGAGGAGAGGGGGAGAGAGAGAGGGTGAGAGAGGGTGAGGGGGAGAGAGAGAGGAGAGAGAGGGTGAGAGAGGGAGAGAGAGAGAGGGGGGTGGAGGGAGAAAGAGTGAGAGAGGGTGAGAGAGGGAGAGAGAGAGAGGGGGGGGAGGGAGAGAGAGTGAGAGAGGGTGAGAGAGGGAGAGGGGGGGAGGGAGAGAGAGTGAGAGAGGGAGAGAGGGTGAGAGAGGGAGAGGGGGAGAGAGAGAGGGTGAGAGAGGGTGAGGGGGAGAGAGAGAGGAGAGGGGGAGAGAGAGAGGGTGAGAGAGGGTGAGGGGGAGAGAGAGAGGAGAGAGAGGGTGAGAGAGGGAGAGAGAGAGAGGGGGGTGGAGGGAGAAAGAGTGAGAGAGGGTGAGAGAGGGAGAGAGAGAGAGGGGGGGGAGGGAGAGAGAGTGAGAGAGGGAGAGGGGGAGAGAGAGAGGGTGAGAGAGGGTGAGGGGGAGAGAGAGAGGAGAGGGGGAGAGAGAGAGGGTGAGAGAGGGAGAGAGAGAGAGGGGGGGGGGAGGGAGAGAGAGTGAGAGAGGGTGAGAGAGAGGAGTGAGCGAGAGAGAGAGAGAGAGAGAGAGAGAGAGAGAGAGAGAGAGCGAGCGAGATGGAGAAAGAATGATTACAAATACGAAAACAGATTCATATTTGAATGAACCTTTTAGTTTATTATGATCAATTATGCTACTGGATCTCAAACTGGGGACCCGCTGGGACCCCCGTCGAGGACCCTTTGGGGGTCCCCAGACCCCACTTTGAGAACCACTGCCTCATGCTGTGTACTGTAAACATGATGCCTCTGTCCCACAAAGCAAAGCAGCAGTACTGGGTAGTCATTTATAATGACATTTAGCAGCATTTAATGCATATTACTTCACTCAATATTAATCCCACATTCTTCGTGTCACAGTCAGAGCATGGTTTAACCCATTCTGACCGGGCACCCATTTTGGTGTCGGCGTCATGCTTTAGCTATTGAAAAATAGCAGATCTACAAGCTCATATCGCGCCACCGAGTGGCGCGATACGAGCTTGTAGGTCTGCTATTTTTTGAAAAATCGAAGAACGACTGACATTTTTAGAATCTGATCTCAGGTCAGAATGGGTTAATCAGACCAGTGTGTGTCCAGTGGAAACCTCGTATGAATCTGATCTCAGGTCAGAATGGCTTAAAACACGTGACATCGTTACTGCAGTTTGCCTTTGCAGGGCAGATGAGATGATGCACATTCCAAACTGTGGCGTGTGTTGTTGACTCGAAACTGCAGTTCATTCTCTGGCCATTAGATGGAGCTGTGCTCTTCTCCAAACAGCCATGCTGACCTGCTGACTGTTTTCAGTCTCTTCCACTGATTCTCTAATTGGCATCCAGTCCTTGAGGGGGTCCCCAGGGGTCCCCATCAAAATGTGTTCATAAAACAACATCAGAAAGCACTGGTGACACGCCGTGAGCGTGTCACCATGCTATTTAAAAAAAAAAGGGTTAGAATAATCTTGAAAAGAATGTGGAATAAAAATTACAACTCAAATCTTCTCTTACGGGGGTCCCTCCATTGGCTCATAATATTTTCATATGGGGGTCGGTGGCCAAATACACAGAATTACTGGTGATTCTCAACCTTTTGAATTTCAAGGACCCCCATTTTGACAGGCATCAAGCCATGTACACCCATTTAATACCTTAATACCTTAAAAAAATAAGAAAAAGGTCCATAAAGTCCTTAAATTGTCATCTGGGCCTGGGACCCTCCCCCCCCCCCCAGGTTGAGAGCCACTGATTTATAAATCAGTTGTTCTCAAACATGTTCGTGCCTTTAGAGGTTCTATTCTGTTCTAAAACATATAGTCAGGTGGTAAGTTTATAACAGATATTTTGACACTTCGGAGAACTGTGGCAATGTGTTAACACTCATTATTTAAATGTTAGATCTTGTTAGATAAACGTACATGTAATTAAGCCTCTGTAAACTATACACTGCTGTTATAAGCTACGTTCTGCTGTGTCATGGTAAATAAAATGGAGGAAAATAAAAGTGTGTTTGTGTGTGTGTGTGTGGGGGGGGGGGGGGGGGGAGTCCAAGTCGTGACTGTGTGCAGCAGCATGGAATTCTGGGAAATGTAGTCCAGACAGCAAGCCATGCTAAGGAAAGGGAGGGGGGGCGAGCCAATATCATGGGTATTATGGTGTGTGAGTGTGTGTGCGCGTATGAGTGTATGCATGCCCGCGCGTGCGTGCATGCGTGTGTGTGTAGGCTGCTACTGTATGTATATGTATGTTCATTGTTTATAACCCATTCTGACCCGGCACCCATTTTGGTGTTAGCATCATGTTATGCTTTAGCTATTGAAAAATAGCAGATCTACAAGCTCATATCGCGCCACCGAGTGGCGCGATACGAGCTTGTAGGTCTGCTATTTTTTGAAAAATCGAAGAACGACTGACATTTTTAGAATCTGATCTCAGGTCAGAATGGGTTCATCAGACCCAGTGTGTGTCCAGTGGAAACCTCGTATGAATCTGATCTCAGTTCAGAATGGGATAAAGAATATCGTTGCTGTCGGGAGGAAACCACCTAACTCCATTTTTGCATTTTTTTTTGGATCTCTTAACTCCAATGGACCCTCAAACTGTCTGCTAAAGCAGCTAACTCCACCACATCTCCACCTCTCATGCAAGTAATTGACAGTATATAGTCAATATTGATGAGGCAGTATTCCATGGTTTTAAAAACATAAGATTTTATGAAAAAATTAACATTTTGGAGTTGGTTTCTCCCCGACAGCAGAGATATGTGGAATTTTATGGGAATGTTTGGACAAACCTGATTTCAATTCAGTCAGGGATTTCAAATAGTTATTTTGTATTAGATAATACGTTAAGAACAAAGAATTGAATATAAGATATATAAATATTGTTGAAACATAATGTATAGTTCTGCTTGGTTTCAGTTAACCCATTCTGACCGGACACCCATTTTGGTGTTAGCATGTTATGCTTTATCTATTGAAAAATAGCAGATCTACAAGCTCATATCGCGCCACCGAGTGGCGCGATATGAGCTTGTAGGTCTGCTATTTTTGAAAAATCGAAGACACTTTTAGAATCTGATCTCAGGTCAGAATGGATTAATAATGAAACTGTCAGGATGTAATAGACATTTTTAGAATCTGATCTCAGGTCAGAATGGGTTAACAGAGTACATCTGCTGTTCTGGAAGTCGTTTTGGTAACGCTGCTAAGGACATACAGTAGATATTAATCATATTATATATAACGATCGCAGCGATGTATCAACGTGCTAACCATAAGCCACACCGCCTGGTGCACGTATGTCCACTGAGGCAGGAGAGCTATCCATACATTAAAATCATCATGGCCCAGATGACTTATGTGCTTTGCTTTGTTACAAAACAAATGCCAGACATAATATGGCGGCATCTTTGACATACCATCCAGTGGCCATTGTCTACATACATTATGTCTCTTGGTAACAACACACCAACCACAAGTAACTGAACTGAATTGACCTCAAACCTGACAAGGGGTCAGAGTCTAAATAAAAGGAGGTTGATGGGGCAGCAGGACATATAGGAGTTATACTTAGTTGTGTAACCAAGTATAAATCGGGTATTAGGGTGGTGGAGGTAAGTGGCAGGATGGATTGAGGGACAGAGAGAGAGAGAGGGATGGATGGATGGTTGAAAAGGCCAAAAAGAGAGATAGTTACTACAGAGCTGGTTGCAGGGGCAGACCTTTTTCACCATCTTCCCTGTTGATTGTACGATTTACGGAGAGAGTCAGAGTTAAAGCCCCCCACAAACCCCATCAAGCATACACAATGCATCCTGGGACTATGAGTTCTTTAACGTACACAAACAAACAGTAACGCAGGGTTGGGTCACTCACATTGACACACAGCAAAATTCGTATTGGCCTTCAACGGAGCATGTGACTAAAGATGGCTGCCTTCCAGGGGGGTGGGGCATGTCACATCACAAGCCTGCTAACCTTATGGACCCCAAAATATATTTTATTTTTGTTTACGTGTGTGTTTGTGTCCCCGAACTAACCTCACAAACTGCTGAAGCTGGACCGATCAGCACTAGATTTTGTATGCATGCTCACAGTAGTCCACATTCATGCTTTATACTTTTAGAAATATTATATAATATATTAAAAAGCAAGGCTTTTGCACACCTACAAGCGACGGGTGCGTAGTAGGACAACCAGGCTATCTTATATTATCTTTATGAAGATAATATAGATAGCCTGATGAAGGCTGTATAGGCCGATAACATTGCTGGTTCCCTATAAAGCCGTTTCACTGCATTTGAAGACAGTGTGTGGGAGTCCCTTCTTTTTCAGAAATATTTAACTTAAAATGTAATGTTTGCGTAAAAAAAAAAAAGACCATCGACATGAAATTTAGGACATTATGTGTTAGGATTCCCAATGTATGAATGAATGGACCACTCTAACGCGCTTTGAGTAGGCACGTAGTGCATAGAAAATCACTATAAAGATGGAATCCATTATTATTAGGATTCATTTGGGTTGTAATTATACTTGTATAAATACATGCTGAATCCACTGCTTGGGTGACCAAACCCTGGTTCTGAGATGTTTCTGAGGTCCTCTGTACAGCTCATGTGGGCCACAGCAGAACTGGGTCGCAAGTAATTAGAAGTTCGCAACAGTAATTATAATTATATTAATTAAAATCCCACTTTAACCCATTCTGAACGGGAACCCATTTTGGTGTTAGCATCACGTTATGCTTTAGCTATTTAAAAATAGCAGATCTACAAGCTCATATCGCGCCACCGAGTGGCGCGATACGAGCTTGTAGGTCTGCTATTTTTTTTTTAATCGGAAGAACGACTGACATTTTTTATAATCTGATCTCAGGTCAGAATGGGTTCATCAGACCAGTGTGTGTCCGGTGGAAACCTCGTATGAATCTGATCTCAGGTCAGAATGGGTTAAAAAGGTAGCCTTCATGATTTGATTAATTTTCAACGGATAGAAAAACAAGTTTAATACTAATGGCCTGATAACATCAGAAACAGTCAAGAGTGACATTAATGCAGCTCCTTGTGGAACCAGAAACTTGCTGACAAGTGTATAATTAAATTAAATTACAACATGACTGCAAAGTGCAAACCATGATACAAACTCCATTCCATGTCTCACTATTCGGTATGTGACTGTTTTTGAGCGGTGCAACCACTACTATAGACAGCTATGTGTGTCCCTGAGCGGTGCAACCACTACTACAGACAGCTATGTGTGTCCCTGAGTGGTGCAACCACTACTACAGACCGCTATGTGTGTCCCTGAGCGGTGCAACCACTACTACAGACCGCTATGTGTGTCCCTGAGCGGTGCAACCACTACTACAGACAGCTATGTGTGTCCCTGAGTGGTGCAACCACTACTACAGACGGCTATGTGTGTGGCTGTGTCCCTAACCACTACTATAGACCGCTATGTGTGTGGCTGTGTCCCTAACCACTACTATAGACAGCTATGTGTGTGGCTGTGTCCCTAACCACTACTACAGACCGCTATGTGTGTGGCTGTGTCCCTAACCACTACTATAGACAGCTATGTGTGTGGCTGTGTCCCTAACCACTACTACAGACCGCTATGTGTGTGGCTGTGTCCCTAACCACTACTATAGACCGCTATGTGTGTGGCTGTGTCCCTAACCACTACTATAGACCGCTATGTGTGTGGCTGTGTCCCTAACCACTACTATAGACCGCTATGTGTGTGGCTGTGTCCCTAACCACTACTATAGACCGCTATGTGTGTGGCTGTGTCCCTAACCACTACTATAGACCGCTATGTGTGTGGCTGTGTCCCTAACCACTACTACAGACCGCTATGTGTGTCCCTGAGCGGTGCAACCACTACTACAGACAGCTATGTGTGTCCCTGAGCGGTGCAACCACTACTATAGACCGCTATGTGTGTGGCTGTGTCCCTAACCACTACTATAGACAGCTATGTGTGTGGCTGTGTCCCTAACCACTACTATAGACAGCTATGTGTGTGGCTGTGTCCCTAACCACTACTATAGACAGCTATGTGTGTGGCTGTGTCCCTAACCACTACTATAGACAGCTATGTGTGTGGCTGTGTCCCTAACCACTACTATAGACAGCTATGTGTGTCCCTGAGCGGTGCAACCACTACTATAGACAGCTATGTGTGTGGCTGTGTCCCTAACCACTACTATAGACAGCTATGTGTGTGGCTGTGTCCCTAACCACTACTATAGACCGCTATGTGTGTGGCTGTGTCCCTAACCACTACTATAGACAGCTATGTGTGTGGCTGTGTCCCTAACCACTACTATAGACAGCTATGTGTGTGGCTGTGTCCCTAACCACTACTATAGACAGCTATGTGTGTCCCTGAGCGGTGCAACCACTACTATAGACAGCTATGTGTGTGGCTGTGTCCCTAACCACTACTACAGACAGCTATGTGTGTCCCTGAGCGGTGCAACCACTACTATAGAAAGCTATGTGTGTGGCTGTGTCCCTGGCTGTGTCCCAGCATGAAAATAGCGTTATAGCGTTTGTTCACCACCAAGTGTCACTGTTGCACAGCCTAGCACACAGACACACACAGGCCAGGGAGGAGGGATTGTACAGTACAGTACAGTACAGTACAGTACAGTACAGTACAGTACAGTACAGTACAGTACAGTACAGTACAGTACAGTACAGTACAGTACAGTACAGTACAGTACAGTACCACTCACTTCAGACGGGTCTGATTATTATAATTTTTAATCTCTTTCTGCTTTGTGTTTTTGTACTATTTATTTAAATGTCTTTTCTCATAACAGGTGTGAGTTATATAGGAGTTTGAATTGTTGAACTTGTTTGTAATCTCAACAGCATTGCAAATTAGGCTAAAACCCCAATGTTCTTTTCGAGAAATAAAAGGTTTCAATGAAACCAACCCTGCCTCACGACTGACTGCACCCAATTTCGATTTATATTCTGGGGCAGAGCAGCATTGTACCAAATAGAGTTATGAGACCGAGCTAAAATGATACGAATGAGCTTCCTCCCCAATGCAACTGCTCTCAACACACTCAAAGCAGAGTTAATGAGTTAATCGATCTCTACAAAATCCGTGATGCCGAATTGTTTGTACTTTGATTGGGAATCTACCCATTGCTACCCATTCCCTCCCGTTACCATAGGCGGTAACGCGAGGCTAGTGCCGCTCGAACTATTATTATGGATAGCGCGACCTCGAATTAATGTTTAACTATACACACCATGGGAGCCACCGGAGGCTAACGATGGATGCTAAAACGGTCACAGACATGCGCAGAGCAAGTTCAGTCAGGAAACCTCCGTTGTTGCCTCCAGTTGCTGCCGGCGTTAATTGGGCCGTTAATTGGGCCTCAGCATTAAGTTCTCACTCACATGGTTCACTCAGCCAATCACACACTCACTCCATCTTCATACTGGCTATTTAAACTGGAAGGGTTTGCACCCCTCCTCCTTCTCCTGCTTGCTTGCTTGCTGCTGCCGATTCTGCTGCGCTGCCGTATGCTAAAGTTTTGCTGCTCACCCTCCTCCACCACAGCTACCGCCTGTCTCACCCTCCTCCACCACAGCTACCGCCTGTCTCACCCTCCTCCACCACAGCTACCGCCTGTCTCACCCTCCTCCACCACAGCTACCGCCTGTCTCACCCTCCTCCACCACAGCTACCGCAGCCTGTCCTTTTGGACGTGCTGTTTAGGTACGGGAGATTCGGAGTCCCTATGGTTGGGACTGATGCGCTTGATCGGAGTACCTAAACTCATTGCCAAACCATAATAAATGGCATCACGGGTGTGCCACAGGGGGACACCCATTAGAGAGACAGAGGGATTGGGTTTGTCATAATCTCCAAACGGCTATGGACTAGTTTTAATAATGTATAAGACTTATATAAGTTAATTTAAATGTTCAGTTCATCAGTCTGGTTCATGTACACACAGTGTCATACACTGCATGAAGCCGTTGGTTTCACATGGAGCTCTGAGACCCAGCTGTCTCTCGCCTCGGGAGATAAGGGATGGAAGGTTAGGGAGGAAGGAAAGGAGCCAGGAGAGGAGAGGAGAGGAGGGGTTGAGCTGCAGAGGGCTCAGAAGCACCTTCTATCTGGGTTGTGTAACCATGGCAACGTGTCATATTATGGTATGTGTAATGACATGTAATAGATGCCTGTAATGGTAACTGATCAGAGATCAGCCAAGGCTAATCACTAGACAGAATTAAGGCATTTAGACCAGAGGCCAATTCTACAAAGACCTTTCTGAATCATTAGTTAAACCTTTTCGTAATTCAAAATCATTGAAGTTTAAAAAAAAAAAAATCAAAAATATGTACAAGCTCGTAGCGCGCTGCAAGCTTTTATGTATATTTGCTATTTTTGAATAGCCAACGCTCGGATGCTTCCCCCGGCTTTAATGGCTTAATTTCCATGTACTTACACATACCTAATAATATCCAGCACTTAATGCAGAATATTTTATAACAGTAAAACATTTTAATATAAACTACATCTAAGTAAAAACAAACAAAACAATGAATAAAGGAATAACCAGTGAGTCATAAATTACAGAAATAAACAATGAGTATAAAATTAATCTATAGGTGTGGTGATGGGAGGTTAGAACACTTCTCATGGTGAGGGTGGGGTGCTAGTGTGCAGTGAGGGAATGTTTGATTCTATTATGATGTGGTGATGATGAGTTGACAGAGGAGCTAGCGTGACGCTAACGTGGTCTGATGTGTGGCAGAATGAGGGAATACAGTCTAAAAGGGAAGAGGAAGAAAATGGAAAGGAAAAAAATTACACAGTAGGAAAGTAGAAAAGTTTGAAAACAAAACAAAGAAGGAGTAAAGTAATAAAAAATTTGATTGATGGATGGATGGAGCTGGTTGTTCTATATAAGAAGAAAATGAAGACAATGAGACTTAACCCATTCTGACCGGGCACCCATTTTGGTGTCAGCATCATGTTATGCTTTAGCTATTTAAAAATAGCAGATCTACAAGCTCATAGCGCGCCACCGAGTGGCGCGCTACGAGCTTGTAGGTCTGCTATTTTTTGAAAAATCGAAGAACGACTGACATTTTTAGAATCTGATCTCAGGTCAGAATGGGTTCATCAGACCAGTGTGTGTCCGGCGGAAACCCTCGTATGAATCTGATCTCAGGTCAGAATGGGTTAATGGAGAGAAGGAGAACAAAGCGGGAGTAAAGAAAAGATCCATAGACAGAACAAAAGAAAGGGAAGGAATTAAGCGTTACACACGAGAATAGAACACAAAGAAGAGATGGGGGAAGGAATTAAGCGTTACACACAAAGAGCCAAGCAGGGCGTACTGAGGAAGCGTGTCCTCCTTCCTGTCGGCTTGCACGGCAGACGCTCCGAACCCCAGCTGAACCCTACACAGCCTGGAGTGGAGAGGACAGGAGAGGAGAGAGGAGAAAAACAGGGAAAGAGAGACAGACAGACAACGGCAAGCGGAGAATGGCAATAAGAGAAGAGACATAGATAGTAGAGGAACAGATTACAACAGTCGGCGTCGCACAGACAGACAGGCAGACAGAGACAGAGAGAGATGGATAAACAGATCCAAATAGAATCAGAGTAGTGTTTAAACCGGCAGACAGTTTCCTCTTTATTAGTTTACATGCACATCTGTATTTACGTGTGTGTGTGTGTGTGTGTGTGTGTGTGTGCGTGCGTGCGTGCGTAGAATTGTTTACATGCACATGTTTTTACATGCACCTGTATTTTGGAGATTTACACCAGCTGAGCTCAACACGGAGAACACATCGTAAATACAGGAATGCATTCATCTGTTTTGCAGCACAATTAAAAAAGACCATATTGTGCACACGTAGATTACTACTATATTTAGTTAACTTTCTCTTCAGTCTCTTGACTCTCTTCAGTCCCCCCTGTGGCCCCAGTGGGAGCCGGGGACTCGCCGTGGTCAGCCTTACCTGTAGTGGGAGCGCCCAGGCTGGGCACGGAGAGCCCGGCGTCGCTGGTGTAGGCCGAGCCCAGGTTGTCCCCGGAGGAGGGACAAGGTTTCAGGGGCTGGAGCAGAGAGCTGCTCCCTGAATGGGCTAGCCCCGCTGGGGCCAACAGAGTGGTCTGGCCGGGGTACATGGAGGGGACGCTCTGAGCGGATATCGTACTGCCTGGAGAGGAGAAGAGGGTAGGAGACGAGGGAAGAGGACAGAAGGTGAGGGGAGAAGGGGAGAGGAGGGTGGAGGCTTAACCCATTCTGAACGGGCACCCATTTTGGTGTCAGCATCATGTTATGCTTTAGCTATTGAAAAATAGCAGATCTACAAGCTCATATCGCGCCACCGAGTGGCGCGATACGAGCTTGTAGGTCTGCTATTTTTGAAAAATCGAAGACACTTTTAGAATCTGATCTCAGGTCAGAATGGATTAATAATGAAACTGTCAGGATGTAATAGACATTTTTAGAATCTGATCTCAGGTCAGAATGGGTTAACACTAGCACGTCGGAGCAGTCTTTCTGACCGATTTTGCATGTTGTGAGTAGCCTACATGTTGTATACACATGAGGAATTAGTTGTAACATTTAGAAGAAGAATTTATTTATAAGAGAGGGAAAAAAAGAAAGATGTGCGTGCAGGCCGGCAGAAGTGAATTCAGTTCCGCGTCGCTTGCAGAAAAAGTTTACGGGCAGAACTGTTCTTTTGACTGACACAACATTTAGAGGTTCTGTAGGTCTATCTCGTTGGAATGATTTAGAATCGTAATTTTTATTTAGAATCGCATCGGCAAGAATTCTTGCTCCATGGAAAGGAAATGTCAGTCGGTCTAACCGAGCATTCAATAACATCCCTCATCATGGATAATAAATAATCATTGTATTCCTATTCCTATTATCTTATCAAAATAGTAAACCAATTCCAAGTTAACCAGCCAAACATATATGATTTAATTAGTTGGAAATGGAACGCAGGCTTGAACAATGCCGTCTCCAGCTGTCGGGAGGTGTGAAGATCATTAGACGAGTGGGGGAGAGAGTGGCCAAACAAATCGCACGAAAAACACGGTCATCCTGACCTTTCAGCCGACTGAGTAGGAGTGAATTTATTTCAGACATGCTAGGTGTTAAATCAAGTAAAAGAAAGACAGGACAGAGCTTCAAGGTCATAGGCTAAGGGGTCAGGGTACCTGGCTGTTGAGGACTCTTGCTGGTTTGTGTAGAACTGGTTCTTGAGGACTTGGAGGACTTGCTCTTGGTGGGTCGTCTCCTCCGATTGGCTAACACAATCATTGGAGGAACAACTGCCACGGGAGGAACCTGAAGACAGGGTCAGAGGTCCAAGGTCATACTACTAGTACGTACTGTCCTGCCAATAAGGGCCCAGAACGGTTGGGCAACGTGGAAGCCAGTGGTCAAAACTGGAACTGCAGGCGGGCCGGGCCCAGGTTCAATTCATGGATGAATTTCGTGACGTAGAGGTACCACAAGAACAGCGCGAGGGGCACTATCACAGGACCCAACCAATCAGATCAACGCTCGAGGGGTACTACCCGGAAGACTTCGTCAGTCTTCCGGGTCCTTCAAAACACCACTGAGCAACTTCTATTTAATTTAATAGCGGTGGGGGGGGGGGGGGGGGGGGTCTCTAGATATATTATAACTCTATGCCTCCCAACAGCCCACGCAGTTAAAGGTCACCCCCCAAGTCAAGCAACGAATATGTAGCACCTATTACTTACCAGTGTAGAATTGGATCCAAGAAAGCACCAACGGAACTCCTACCACACACACAGGTTAGGGTTAGGGTTAGGGCAAGGTAAATAAAAGGAAGGTACAGATATTTTTTCCCCGCTATCCAGCAATTCCAGCCGGCAGATTCGTCGCATTGGGACACTGGGAGGAAAACTGCAGCCGAGAGTTCGGTGGAATACATTGGACTCAATGAGAGCCAGGTGGACCAGCTTATAAACAAACTGCGACCTTTGTAAAAAATACTCGGCCCAGGAAAGTAAAAGAAGACACATTGTTTCCTGCTGTGTTTCTTTTGGATGTGTACACTGTATAATTATAACAACCTGTGATATGTCTTCCTTTATATTCCTGAACCGATTAACTGACAACGGACACGATCGTTCAGATATAGCATTTGTTCACAAGCTGGTCCAGCCGGCTCTCATTGACTCCAATGTATTTGTCACCGAACTTCTGGTTCCAGTTTTGCCTCCCAAGCGTGTCAATGGATGCGTATGGACTGTCTGTACCTTCTTCCATCATAGCCTTGGGTTAGGGATAGGGTTAGTTATGCCTTCTTCTATCAGAGCCTTGGGTTAGGGATACTAGAGTTAGTTATAATGGGCATAGGCGGAGCTTGAACTTGACGCCTGGGGGTGCGACTGCTTGGCCAACGACACCTTTTTGACCTTTATTTTATTATTTTAGCGTTTTTATAATGCCCTAACCCCTAAAAATGAGTTATTTAGGTAGTACAGCAGCTCACACACATACACACATGCACTACAGCCATACAGCGAGTCATCATATCATGATAAGAGAGATGATTACAAACTACAGTCAGAAGCCAGAAGTTAAGTTAAAAAAAAAAACCCTGAACCCCCTCAAGCTCCGCCCATGATAATGGGGCCAGGCGGACAAAGATAACGTCGTCGGCATAATGGGCCGTCCGAATAATGACATGGTGACACCGATCAGATGAAACAAGGCGATCTACAAGCTCACAACGCATCGCTCTACCCTCCCTCGACAGCCCATTCATGAAACACTAAAGTCACATCGGATTGTATTAAATGAAAATAAACAGACCAGTATTGCAATATTGCATTGAAAAATCCATTTCCAATGATAACAATTAATACAGGTATTATATAGCACTTATAGCATTTTAAGTTGTTTGCGGCTGCATAGCTTTTACACATATGCATCCCATAGCCCGGAGGGGCGGACATGTACCCCACAGCAACAACTTATTTTACCTTCGTGCGCACGCACGCACACACACACACACACACACACACACACACTAAGCAAAAGTACTGGTTTACTTAACTGAGTAAAAAGTAACTTAGCTGAGGGAAAATACTTAAAAGTAACAAAAGTGAGTAAAAAGTAACTAAAGTGAGTAAAATGTAGCAACCAGAGATTCAGCAACAGTTTCTGCAACAGTTTCCCCGCCATAAAACGTAGCCTATGTTAATTGTCATAAAACGTAGCCTATGTTAATTGTCATAAAACGTAGCCTATGTTAATTGCCATAAAACGTAGCCTATGTTAATTGTCATAAAACGTAGCCTATGTTAATTGTCATAAAACGTAGCCTATGTTAATTGCCATAAAACGTAGCCTATGTTAATTGTCATAAAACGTAGCCTATGTTAATTGTCATAAAACGTAGCCTATGTTAATTGTCATAAAACGTAGCCTATGTTAATTGTCATAAAACGTAGCCTATGTTAATTGTCATAAAACGTAGCCTATGTTAATTGTCATAAAACGTAGCCTATGTTAATTGTCATAAAACGTAGCCTATGTTAATTGTCATAAAACGTAGCCTATGTTAATTGTCATAAAACGTAGCCTATGTTAATTGTCATAAAACGTAGCCTATGTTAATTGTCATAAAACGTAGCCTATGTTAATTGTCGGCAAGCGACAAGCACCAAAATAAGTAGGCTAGTTAATTCAGTTGTATAAAATGTTTTGATCCGATCTAGTGGAAAGGCTACTCACATTAGCTTCCGATGGCTATCTGGCCATAAGACTGGAGTGCGCCATCTTGATTGCACACACTTTCAGTGGCTTTAGACTCCAAATCCCAGGTGGCATTTCTGGTCAAAACAACGCTTATTGCACAGAGCCTAGCAGTCGCAGTAATGGCGCCGGCCTGTACTACTCATCAGCTAGTGAATCTTCAACAACCGATCCGACAACACACACACACACACACACACACACACACACCATTCAGTCAACATCCGGTTCCGGTGTTTTGGATCTTCAAAATAAGGGTTGAACGGGTGGATATCCTGGGATATAGTAATCATTCTTTAATTAATCCTGGCGGGGATTGTGTTCTGTCACTGAAATGACCTTTCTAGTTATTATCATAATTACCTTCCCCAGCTTGGTGAACAGACCGTCAATCTCCTCTCTCTGTTTGCTGTGCAGCGCCTGGAGCTCACGCATGTGTCTGACATGGGACGGACAGACAGACGAGAGAAATAATGAAAATAGCCCTTAAATATTCATTTAAATATGATCATCATTACGACATACAGACAGAAGTGGAATGCGGCCAAGAAGAGAAACTGCTCTGATGGACACAAGAGAAGAGGAGAGGAGAGGAGAGGAGAGGAGAGGAGAGGAGAGGAGAGGAGAGGAGAGGAGAGGAGAGGAGAGGAGAGGAGAGGAGAGGAGAGGAGAGGAGAGGAGAGGAGAGAAGAGAAGAGAAGAGAAGAGAAGAGAAGAGAAGAGAAGAGGAGAGAAGAGAAGAGGAGAGAAGAGAAGAGAAGGACCTACTTTTCTCGGAGGCGGTTCACCTCCATCTTGAAGGCCTCGTCCTCAAACTCGGAGTCGTCGTCGCTGCTGGCGGAGGAGGTGCGGTTGTTCTGACTGACGTAGGAGCTGATGCTGTTCTGACTGACGTAGGCGCTGGGTTTGTTTTTACTCTCTGCTCCAGCAGCCCCGTTAGCGGCAGCCTGGGGTGGATGCAGCTGCCCGGCCCCGGCGCTCAGCTCCTGCGCTCGGCTGACGGAGAAGCGGCCGACGCGGGCCTCCGGCTTGGTGATGACCTGGAATGAAAGAGCGACAAGCGAGCCAAAGAATGAAGGAAGGGAAGACAGGAGAACATTCACATGCAACGTGAAACCGTGATCCCATACCAGCGATTTGTTGCGTTTCTGTACCTGATGCCTCCTTTTCATTACTTTTAAACCTACCATGCACATGTCACCGTGATTTTATATATACCCCCTGCTTTTTTGTATTATGCTGGATACAATCTGCACAAGTTCCATTGTGCCATTCGTTTTGCGTAGCCGGACAACTATTCCACAATCTCTGAATGCTGTATATACAGTAGAGTCTGGAACTACTGTACATCTACTGAAAGCCAAGACGGAAGCTGTCATCCGATCGTCATTTCCATTCAAAAGTAGGTCCTAATCGACTACATCGATTAGCCCTATATGTGACCAGATTTGACTGAGAGCCTGCCATCGCGCAAATTCCAGCTTTTCACCAGAGGAGAAAAACTTTTTTTCAAAATGAGTTAAAGGTATATTCAGTCATTTCACTCAAAAAACCGTAGGTTTCGTTTTTGCCTTGGGACCCAAAGCTTTCATCCAATCAGGATAGAGAGCCAAAAACGAAACCTAAGGTTTTTTGACCCCCAGGGGTTAACTGGGGACAGGCAGGAACTCCTTATATGGTCAGCACACTCTATAGTAGAGAGGATTATCACAACAAAACAAAAAAATAAGTGTTATTTGAATTAAGTGAAATCACTGAATATACCTTTAATAGCAGCTTTTCACCAGATGAGTTAATAGCACAGGCAGACTCTTCACATACTAGTCTGAAATAAGTGCTGAAATCGACATGTAAATATGAAATAAATGCTTAAACATGTAGCTAGGTGTAATGTTAGAGACCACAGAAGTGAACCTTTCAAAAACCTTGAAAAAAAAACACAGTCCCTCAGTCAAATTTGGTCACATTATGATTTGTCATATAAGGGTGTCATATAACGGTGGTAATAATTTTATTAGCCCATTCTGGGCAGGAACCCCTTTTGGTGTTAGCATTGTGTTATGCTTTAGCTATTGAAAAATAGCAGATCTTCAAGCTCATAGCGCGCCACTCGGTGGCGCGCTACGAGCTTGAAGATCTGCTATTTTTGAAAAATCTAAGAATGTTTTATAATCTGATCTCAGGTCAGAATGGGTTAATAATGAAACTGTCAGGATGTAATAGACATTTTTTTTAAATCTGATCTCAGGTCAGAATGGGTTAGAATCGGTAAAAAAAAAAAATGTATGTGTTAAATCAACTACTTGGAAGTGTTTACACCCCTATACAGACAGGAAGCAGTACCTGGAAGCGTCCGATGACGGTGGGCTGGGGGCCGGGGGGCCGAGCGGGGGGTCCGTCCACCACGTCACTTCCTCTCAGAGGAGGCGAGGGCGGCGTCCTGGTCAGTGTGACATCACAGGGCTTCCTGTGCAGCGTGTTGTCTGGACTGGAAGGAGCCGACGAGGACGTGGAGGACGAGGACGATGAGGTAGTGGAGGATTCTGTGCACGACGGACGCTGGACTGGACACACTTCAGGCGCCAATGACACCTGACCATGGAGAGACAGGGTGAGAGAGAGAGAGAGAGAGAGAGATTAGTCACACGTGTAACACAATTAAGACAAAACACGTGTGAGCACGTCATAAGGATCCCGAAATATTGGTGCCTAGGACGTCTGGGCGAGATAAGAATATTCAGAATTTTTCCTTTTTTGGCATTTCGCTTTTCGCTTGCCGTATGCTAACGCTCAGTGCAACTACCGGTATTAGCTTGTCATTGACTCCCATGTTAGCGCGGCGGAAAGAATGACTCGTATCTCCTAATCCAGGGCGCTCTCCGCGGTGATGAATGGATCGATATGCTGGCGCTTAATTTCTGCTCCTCATCCGTCTCTCCCGCAAAATATGAACGCTTTTTGGAGCGTAAAACAGTATATTAAGATGATCGGGGATGTGAGGTCCCTTTGTAAAGTCAACTTTTTTAGGCAAGTGTTTCCTGTTTCATGGCTTTCAAAGTAAAAGCGATCAGACAACTCTGGCACTCTATAGCCTTTATTTTGAAGGCACTTCCTGTACTAAATGTGTTAAAGGAGCACTTCACTCATTTGCAACCTTATCTTCATATAATTGGTTATCATGCGAATTAGGATATTCCTGTCTTACCTGCTGTCCTAATAAATATTGGTACTCTAGCTATTGGTTGTTCATTCAAGATCTCCTCTACAGTTTTCTCCCGTGTGCCGGCACTGCCACAAAGGACTTTAGGCGTGCGTAGAGCCTCTTTGTACACAGTATCTCGCATGAATTACCCTATTGTGCTGAATATTTCCAAAGGAAATATCATTAAAAAAACGGGATCGTATTATAATCAGGGACTAGAAGACTACTTGACATTCAATGTTCTTTTTCCACAAATGAGTCGAAAAATGGGGGTCGTCTTATATTGGGCACAATACAGTATAAGGCAGCAGCATTTCTGTCTGCACACTCTTTGTCCCATTGGTGGAATGTGGACAGTTCAGCCAGAAACCTTTCCACCAAAGACAGCGGGATTCCAAGCAGCTTTTCAGCCTTTCTCTTCCTACTAAAGTAAGCATTTTGAAATATTATTGTTTGTTAAAATCTTGTCTGAAGTGTCCAAACCGTCCACAGACCTCTGAGACACAGAGGCCCCTTTTCCACCGGTTGGTTCCCAATGGGAACCGGTTCAGTTCTTTTTGGTTTTTAGTCCATGAGCCAGAGCTCCAAAATTGGAACGTTAATTATGAATTGAGTGTAGCAAAACCATACCTATATTAGATTATTATCACCATGAAATTTCCCCAATTGAGTACTTACACGAAGACAATGATTTATTGTATTACAAATTTTACATTTTAAAATATGCAAATGAGGCATTATGTAGGAAAATATGCAAAATAGTCGAAAATATGATAAAGCTACTACTGTGGAAGGGTTATCATGTATTAATTTACTTGTATTGATCCTATAAACAATTTAATATAGGGTATAGTTTTCCCACCAATTTTGGAGCTCTGGCTCATGGACTAAAATCCTAAAAGAACTGAACCGATTCCCATTGGGAACCAACCGGTGGAAAAGGGGTCAGAGTGAGACAGAAATGGTGCCATCTTATGAGCATTAGTGAAGTCCAATTATTATATGAAGATACGGCAGACACCTCTGGTACTGTAAGCTTCGTCATTACAGGGTCTGTCTATGGTCCGTTAGAACTGAAATAACACAGAATTTAGTTTGAAACAAAACCACAGAAAGCTGCGAAAAGAATTCAGCAGGGCTTCAGAACGTAACGGCAAACATTGGACACTGGAAGACGGGCCGACACTAGCAACTAAAATTAAATGGAATGGAATCTTCACTGGTGGAAAATATTCCAGCATATCCAAATACATTTTCTTGACAAAAGGTATACGACGAGGTATACGGGATGTCTTAATATAGCATCAAAATAAGTTTAACACTTTAACCCAAAGATACATTTATTATTACCTGGAATCTTCCCAGTTTGATCCCAGTAGTAGGAGGAAGAGGTGGAGGGACCGACTCTTCATCGAAAGAGAAAGGAACTGAAAGACAGACACATATTTAGACAGAAACAGACAACAGTACAGTTCCACCAACCAATACATGTGAATTTGATGCAGGGGTTAAAAAACAGCCAGTAATAAAGGTTACGCTCCTACGACTGCTTTGGAAAACAATACGGGGTATGTAAAAAATGCATAACGTGAGTGGCAAATCGAGTGGCACAGTGAGTGGCATTAGTGAGTTTAACGTCATTTAACGTTGTTTAATGCAAACCTTTCTGTTTGGTGTATGGGCTGTCAAGGCCAGAAAGTAGTTTTTTGCCATTCAGTAGGCGTCACTCTGAATGTCCCATTTCACAATGTATACAAATATTTTGAGTGTATAATACGGCTGAAGTGGTCAATGCATGTGTTGAAATAATAATAATCTACAGTAACTAAAAGCTTCTAATAATTGTAGTGTAGTAAAAGTACAATATTGTCTCTCCAAGTGGAGTAGAAGTTAACCCCCTTATGGCTATTGACGTAATTGACGTAATGAATCAAAAAAGCCATCATAACGAATAAAATTACGTAAACGTTTTATTCCCTATGATCGGGGGCTTAATGTAGCAAAATGTAGCAACCTTTAGCTTGTTTGGCTAACGGCCGATGTAATCTACCTAAAACTGGCCGAAATCCTCGCGTGCACGCTCTCGCACGCATGCGTGCGGTCTTTATGTG